>NC_052347.1:12265213-12565213 GCF_016432855.1 Salvelinus namaycush | reverse complement strand
AGGTCACATGATTTCTCAATTTACAGTACGTTTGCCAATCGGCTGTGCAGCCAGACTTATTTGCCATTCCTTTTGCCTCAACCCTCTCAACCATAAAATGTTTCAATTCCTCATCAATCCACAGGGATTTAACAGTTTTTACAGTCATGCTTATTAGTACCCGGGTGCATGCTTATTAGTAACTGGAATAAGCAATTTAATAAATGTGTCAAGTGCAGCACCTAGTTGCTCCTCATTACACACCACATTTTCAACATTGGAATAACTATAAAACTTCTTGTATGACCTCTTATACACTATATTAGACCCAGCATTTGGAACTTTGGTTTTCCTAGATACTGTATGGCTACTATAAAGTGTATAAATGAATAATGTTAATAAACAAATGAAATTGAAGTTCTGCATTAGGGTTAGCTGTACTAATCATTTTATAAATGTGCACCTGTCAAGAAGTGTTCCCTACTCAGACATAAGTGTTATGTGCCATGGTTCCTGTGTTTCCTAATTAGCATGTATGTTACGCTGTCCAGGTAACAGCCAGCAAGGTGAGTCACTCCAGAGAGAAAACAATAGTCCCAGAGATCTAGTCCCTCTGAAGCCGCTTAAAGCAGAATCAGTCTCAGTTTACACCTCTGTGTTCAACGTCTCACATCATCGTTGTTCCCCCTTAGCAAGGAAGAAATGCATCTGATCATATGACACGATGTGGCAAAAAATATACAGTGTAATGTTGGAGGAATTAATGAATTGGTTGTAGCAGTGGAAGCTGGAGTGTGGGCACTCTATGGATTTCCCAGCAAGCCTTGCGGCAGTGATAAACTAAAGCACCCTGTCGGCCCTGAGCAGGTGACGCAGGGAGACGGCGAAGCCATTGTGGAGACAGACAATACAACAGCAGCGATGCACACCTTGTCCACATACCTCTGGAGGAAGTGACCAGGTCAACTGACACCTGATCATGCCGTACCCTAGAGAGAGCTCCTCAGACTGTCCCTCCCTTGGGGGTGGAGGGGAGGGACATTTACTGAGAGGAACAAAAAACAAACATAAACAAGGACCATGGCAGCTGGGGGCAGGCTGAGCCGTATGCGTTCCTGGCAGCCGTGGCCGACCTTGGCCGGGCAAGCCCAGACCTGCCTCTCAATGCTGGGTGGGAGAGGCACCAAGCCGCTTGCAGGACTTGGCCTGACTCAATGAGAAAAGAAAATAACACTCTGGGCAAACAAGAGCATAGTAAGCTCTTTCCACCTCACTCCCTTTTTTATTGATTCCTTTATTTATTTATTTCTCAACACTCATCGGATTCCAGCAAACAGCTTGGCTACTGCCCCCCTTTGCTTTTTACTACAGAGTATACTTTCTTTTTCTCTTATTCTACTCTTACTCACTCCTTTCCAGACTTTAATTTGATTTCTTTATTTCTTTGTTTTTCACAGTGGAGATGAGGCTTTGAAACGTTGCTGTTTTACATATCTTAGGGGCTCCCCTCAATAGGTGAGCTGCCGTGGCGACAAAAGCCATAAAAGCCCCCCAGGCCTGGTCGAAGCGTAGGACCCCCTCACTGCTTGGCTCAGCCAGAGCTTTCTCTCAGCACCCCTCCACGGCTCTGTCCCTCCATTCATTGGTGTTGCCTCTCACCCCCAGCAAAGAGCACGGCGGTTTGCATCGGGTGCATCCACTAAATGATTTGATCGGAGGAGACGTGGGATGGAGTGAAACAGAGACCTCCCTGGTCATTTCCCACAACACATTACAGCCCCCAGTGTGGGTCTCCCTCTCCCTTTTCATCTGTCTCTCTCTCTCTCCCCCTTCCATCTGTCTCTCACTTTCTACCTCTCCGTTTTCCTCTCTCTCCGTTCTCCTCTCTCTGTCTAGGGGTGAAGGTAGATGTAATTTCTTACCGAAATGACACCAAAGGGCTCCTTTACTAGGCTACCCGCGCACATTCATCCACTCGCAACATATTTCCAGCCTCCAAACAGTTGTGAATAGAAAGAGACATCTGTTCCACAAAACACCACAAAGTGTAATGACATTTTGGCGATTGTCATTAGGCCAGAATTTATGCATCCACTGCTGTCCTTGCGTGTTTCAGTGTCGGCCATTCATCTCTGCCTTGGCAAAATGTCAATATTCTTGTCAAACCACATCGCATTTTTGAGCATAGGCCATACCACCCGTTTTGAAGTCCATTCGCTCATTTTTCATGCCTCTGACATGTGGTAGCCTAATGATAAATCATGGTGTAATAGCTTACAGTTTTCTTGACATTTTGTTTTAATTATTGTGATAGGGTCATGTATTTTGCCGGGACGCAGTACCGGACTGTACCGCCTTACTTTCACCCCTGTCTTCCTCGCCCTCTCTATCTCCCACCCTCACTCTCTCTCTCTCCTCATCTCTGCTATCACTCATTTGCAGTGTGGGGTGTTAATGGGACTAGGTTGATTTGTGTGTGACGATGGGAATGCTTTATTACCTTACCGGTCAGAGCTTGTCAGGATTTCACATTCTTTTTTGTGCAGAATTATAGGATGTGTGTGTACTGTTCAAAACAGGTCAGAGGATACAAAATGAAGCATAACATAGGCCTACGTTTACTTTTAACTGCTGGCTTTAAGGTCATTAGTCAGTTGACAAATGGTGGTTAGCTTGATGTGTCAGCTGTGTAAAGGAGTTGATCAAACATTCAAACTGTGTGTGTTGTCGTGTGTGTGTGTCAGAATGCCGTTGCTACACCTGACTGGCTGCGGTAGATCAGATCTGGCCAGCCACCTCTTGCTGCTGTCTTTACAGCTTGGCCATGGGAGGGGCCAGGGTGTTTGCGTGGGTGATCTTTAGCCTCCTGTCAGGGATCAGACAAACACTTATTAACTGAGAGGAATGCAAACAAGCGAGAGCTAGAGGTGGAACACAAGACAAGACATGGATGGAGGAGTAGGAGGGGTGCCCCCATCTTGTAAACTCCTCACACAGGGATTCATCCAGAACATTCTAGAACAATGGAGTTCCACTGGGGGAGTAGGTCCTAGAACACTGTGACCTTTTATATGTTACAGAATACAACATATTACACAGCATGTTGCTCTTACATAGTTTTAGTACTCTTTTCTGTTACTCAGGTTAAAAGCATCTAATAGTTAAATTCATGTTTCATATGTTATCACCTGACACAACTTAATTTACAAGGCCACATAGTCACTTTAACGATACCTACATGTACATACTACCTCAATAAGCCTGACCAACCGGTGTCTGTATATAGCCTTGCTACTCTTATTTTCAAATGTCTTTTTACTGTTGTTTTATTTATTTCTTTACTTACCTACACACACACACACACACACACACACACACACACACACACACACACACACACACACACACCACACAAACACACATACCTTTTTTTTTCGCACTATTGGTTAGAGCCTGTAAGTAAGCATTTCACTGTAAGGTCTACACCTGTTGTATTCGGCGCACGTGACAAATACACTTTGATTTGACGAAGGTACTATTCTCTTGTTGCAAGGTACCCTGTAGACTGTTGTGAGAGGTGTGAGGGAGAATTGCCACCTGTTTTGTCTCTACATCCCTATAGTCACCATGTTATAACTTGTGAAAGTGGCTTGGGACTAGAGCAGGGAGGAAGGGCCATGGGTCGTCCCCTTGTCACACTGAGAGGGTGCCAATGCAAGTGCACTGAGACTGAAGACAAATGACAACAGATTTAACAGATTAGTGCCAGAGGACCCACAGCACTTGGATGAGACTGAGCGTGATGCTGAGGATGTGAGGTGTTAGACCCTCTCTGTGGTGTGCCTTTGTTTGCTAATGGTTTAGAGCTAGGCAGTCAGTTTTACCACTGCCCTCAAGATCTGTTTGCAAACAATCCTGATTGCTGGATATGTGTAGCCTATAAACAGACATCCTGAACTTTTCTTTAGTTTGAATGTGAACGTATGTTTTGGTGGACGGTAGTGGGGTTGGTACATTTGGTTTAGTATTTCATTGCAGGGGGCTGGATTATTTCCTACATTCTACTCGTTACATCTCCATAATTTTATTTGACTGGTAACTAAAGTAAATAAAAAGGCCCAATGTACCATACCATAGTAAATACTGGATGTTGACTTTGTGTAAATTCCTGTCTGTATTTTGTCGTTACATTTGTCTATTGCTGGCAGCACCACATCACTAAGTCAAATTCCAGGTATGTTTAAATGGACTTGGTGAATAGAAGTGATTCTGATCCTAAAGAATTGTAATCTTCAATCTAAACTTCTACTTCTCTACACTGATCGCTATAACTTTGCAAGCAATAAGGATGACCTTTTAGTGTGACCTCTGGCAGTCAGCCCCTCAGTGTTACAGTTACTGGGGTCCTTAGGGCGTGTTTTGCAAGTCAACAATCCACACAAAGCAGAAATACCCTGCTCTGGCCGATTGAGAATGCAAAGGCCCAATTCAGTGTGTTAAACAGCAGATTAAAGAGTCAGGCCAACTGAAAGGCCACAGCGCAACCCCAGACCCAGGAGTTAAGGACCCATGAATAACATGTGGTGACTCACACACAAAGGTACTGTGTCACTCACACCAGAGACGGGAATGTTGACGTCATGTCTCGCACGGGAATACGTCAAGGTGTAAAACATGCTATGCCACGGTTGACTGAAACCTTTTATTACATGTTTGAAATACTGTGCGTATGTCCACAAATATCTATACATGCAGCTCATTGTTGAGGATTTTTTATTTTACTCCAGACTACAGATGTGATAGCAGCATTACGGAGCTTTAATAATCGGATACATATTGTTATATCAGAAGTCTTTCCGCATGGGTGGTCTAGCTAGGCTAGAAGACACAGCATTGTCAGGTCTGGTAGTGGTCACCATGGAGATGGGCTAGACTTGGGGAGCTATCCAGCTTACTGGAAACGTGGTTTATTGTTGACTTTCAGGGAAGGGGAGGGGGCCTGCTTGTGGGGTGAGGGGTGGGAGGGGAGCATGGTCTCTTACTTCCTGGTAGTATGGACGTTTGCTCAGCATTGCATTCTCTCATTGTCCATGCATCTAAATGCACCTCTCTCACCTCTCAGGTCAGGTGTGATGACTCGTGGCCAGGCCTGTCAAAGGGCAAGTCGTAAGGAGGTTGCACATATAATACACGCACCCTTCCAAGAGCCCTTTCATTCACAACATTGGTAAACTATTTATATTACAAAGTGAGAAAATCAAAATATGATATGATAGAAATGCAGAGAAGACATTTATCAATATTAATAAAAACAAGGTTATCACATATGAATGACATTCCAGTGGTACTATGGCGCAATAAGATTGTGTTTAACACTTGTCTATTTTGAGAATTGCAAGACATTTTTAGCCAGGTGATATCAAATGTTGTTTTTTTATCCTCATGCTTTGTTTATCAACTAAGCTGCAGGTCTGGGAGACTGTTTCCCTGTGGCCTCATCACAGCAGATAAAAAGCCTTATTTCCCAGACTTCATTAGCATCAGTGATATAAGTGTATTGTGGCATTCCTGAATTAAAAAAAAAAAAAGTTGTTCTTTGCTGCCCTCTTGTGAACTTTATGAGAACTTCTCTCAAAAAAGTACAGATGCGTGCACTAGGACCCGGTCGTCACTAGTTAACACAGCCACAATTATGGCTAACCCCCGTCTATTTCTACAATTTATCTTGTTATAATCCGATTTTGAACCTAACCCCATGCCTAACGCTAACCTTAAATTAAGACCAAAAAAATAATGTTAGTTTAAATATTTTTTTTACGATACAGACAATTTTGACTTTGTGGCTGTCTAGTGGAAACCCTAGGACCCAGGATGATTTGACAGCAGTCTACCTATCAAACATGGCTGACCAAAACAAAACATCAGCTAAAGTAGAATTCGGCAATGAATTACTAAAGTAAGTGCACAGTTTAAACGCCGTGTCTATGAATAGGCACTCGGTGAATCATTTCTTACATAATAGTTTTTGTCAAATAAGTTAGCTTAATTTCGTACAGTTTTGTTGTGAAATTCGAGCTGTTATAAACGTGTTAGCAGCTAGTTAGCTAACCCATTCATAGACGCTAACTGTTACGGACAACGCTAGCTAGGCAATCTGAATGTGGTCGTCCTGTCTTTATCAGCGCGGTCAAATATCTTAATGCATTTTTGGGGGGTGATTTCTTACCATATATAGTGCGAAAGACATGTAGCCAGTGCTGACACCAATTGTAAACAGAGTCAGTCCTTGCAACTTGTTGTGCTTCTGATTCAATGACAGCCCATCTGAGCTGTTCGAAGCCCGCACGCGCAGCCACAAGATCCCGGTGCGCGGGCAGAAGGATTTCATTCCCACTGGGGCGGATCAGCAAAGGGATAGGCTTCAGCAGAGTTTGGACGAGCACTGGAATCTAGTATCTGAGGAGCGAGTGGAGAGGTTGTGAGTAATAGATGGAGGAACCAAGGACGACTAGAGTGACGGCTACTAGTATAATTAGATACTGTATGTGTCATCAACTTTAGACTGTTGGTGTGGTTAGATGATTATACCTAGTCTATATGTATTTGCAGCTAAACAAACATGTCAGTTCATTGGTGTTACTGTGCTTTACAGCTGGTGGCGTGACTGACTCCTTGTATGTTTTTGTGCCCAGAGGGAACCTGGTGAAGGCAGTGTGGATTCCCAGTGACATGATAGTGGAGCTGCAGTCACCAGCAGTGAGTAATGGTCAATCAGAGAGAGCGAAGGACTTTGTCATGACAAGCTCTCTGCCTCTGCTGATGTCTATTCGAGCTCACCTCTCATTAACATTTAGTATAGGCTAATGTCTAAAGATTTCACATGAAAACTGACATTACATTACTTCTCTGTTCTGCTGTAGGGGAAGTTTTGGCAGACTATGGGGTTTTCTGCCCATGGTAAGCAATGTCTACATCCAGAAGAGGCTCTCTATCTAATGGAGTGTGTAAGTGCATGGGCTCAGCGTTGCCAATAAACATGTTAATCGGGGAATTGTTACCATCTCACACCATTCAGGTTATAATTATCCCTGGTCGGATTGTTGTCACCTAATAAAGACATTTCCATTAGTTTGATACATGTGGATCCAAATAAGACAGAGTTTGTCATTTTTATCTTAGAATTGTTATCCCTTGTGATCCTCAAAATGAATAGGGAAACCTGCAAGTGTTCTACCAAGACCTGCCACTGTCCATCCAAGAGGGCTATGAGAGATTTCTATACTCGAAGACAATGAGTATACAGCATTACCAGGTATGAGAAAAGACAATATAATAAAATTCCAGCTAGTCTAAACTTATGATTTGACCTAACGTGATGATTTTATTTCCTCTAAAGGTTTTTGGCCATTTGAAGCGACTTGGTTATGTGGTGAACAGATTTGATCCCAGGTAATTGTCTCCCTCATGGGCATGAACTAGTCTAGATTCTAAGGCCATTCCTTTCCTTTAACTTTAACCTTTTCCTTAGTTGCATGCAAGCGACTGTATTTATGATCTGAGGATTGGTGTTGTTCCCTGTAGTTCTGTGCCATCGCAGTATGAGAGGCAGTTGAACCTGCCCCAGTCCCGAGACAGATCAGGAAGACTTCCGAAGAGGAAACACAGCCACAGCCCCACCTCCAGGTGAGTGAGCAGACAGACACACCGAGTTTATATTTAGACATGGTTTAATCACTCAGTCAACCCACACGCCTCAAAGCATTACTGTTCAATGTGAAACCCTGCCTTTCTGCCTCTTCTAATGCGCTCCAGGCACACAGGAACACAGGAGGGCCCCACTTCTAAGAGAATGGAGGAGGAGAAAGACTGCAACAGAGAGGAAGAGGACAAGAATCCTGACTCTCTTCCAGATCTTTCAGCCCCAGACATTGACGAAATCCAGACAGCATCACACGTTGACCCCACCACTTCAACCGAGGGTGGCCAGGGCAGGAGCTGGTGGTCAAAGGAAGGCTCCCCAGAGCCTGACTCTGAGCTGCCAGGTCAGCCCCAGAGCTCCCCTCGCTGGGACTTCAGCTCCATCCCCTTCCCAGACCTGGGCTCCAGACGCTGGCTCCCCAGCAGCCTGACCTCCCCAGACCCCTGCTTGCTGCCTGGGGCTGTGGGGTCAGTGGGGGCCTGCGATGTGGCCCCCTGGCTGCAGAGGCTCAACCTGCGGGAGGTGAGGATGTCCCGGCGTGAGTGGGAGAGGGAGCAGGACAGGGACCGGTACCGGAGGGACATCAAGCAGGACAGAGAGGTACGACGTTGCAGGAACTGGGCAGAGTACCAGGAGCTACAGGAGAGAAGGATTCAACGGAGCCGCAGAGATAGGCCAGCACACCTGTGGGAGGGGCCGGTCACACCCCTACATGACCCTGCACAGGTCACTTCAACTGGTAAATAATCTGTACTTCATTGCTGTCAATGACAAGTTCATATAAGTTCCAATATCTGTTTACTCTCTGTGATTCATTGTTACATGAACTCATTATCCCATGTGGTTTACCGAAGTTGAATTACATTTTTCATAAGCAGCATCTTGAATGGTTAAATGTCTAAATGGTTTTGACGTTTTTTCCTTCTTGGATGCAGGTGAGCTGCTGGATAAAATCAGTGTGATCAAATCCACACGGCTGCTGGAGGGAGCATCCAGGTATTCCTCTTTAGTATCTTATCTCGAACCCTGAAGTGGATTTAGTAGGAAATGCTAGCTGAGTGTTCCATCCCGGTTAGTGGTAATTGTATCTCCCTGCTTATTACATTTAACATTTACATTTAAGTCATTTAGCAGACGCTCTTATCCAGAGCGACTTACATTTTTAACCTTTATTTAACTAGGCAAGTCAGTTAAGAACAAACTCTTATTTTCAATGACGGCCTAGGAACAGTGGGTTAACTGCCTTGTTCAGGGGCAGAACGACAGATTTGTACCTTGTCAGCTCGGGGATTTGAACTTGCAACCTTTCGGTTACTAGCCCAACGCTCTAGCCACTAGGCTACCCTGCTGTTATTCATCATAACATCTATTAAGATGAGTGAAATTACAGTTAACGAAAATGTACACTTAATCCAGTATAAACTAATGTATAGGATTTATTATACAGGAGACAAAATTCACAAATTCTACAGCTCAATGGCAGAGTCATGTCTTAAGTGTAAAACTAATAATGACTCAATAATCCATGCTTTCTGGGAATGCTGTAAAGTTGTGGGCAGAGCTAGAAAGTTAACTGTCAGAATTATTACAATATAAATGTACTTTTAATCTGTCTTCATATTTCAAGACATGGCACATGGGGGTGTAGTGAGATATCCAATGGGTTGGACAATTCTCATCTTGAAAAAAGACGTATACTAAAAACGGGGAAATCAATCGATCCGCCATCATTAACACAATGGAAAAATCAAAGGATTTATTATGTCAATATTTAAATAGTATGGGCAACAGAGAAAAACAAATTGATACAATTTCAGGCCAAGTGGCAAACAATAATACAGGCACTATGGCAATCAATAATACAGGCACTAAGGATGGGGGTGTGAGCATGCGGGTCTGGGCAGATGAGATGTAGTCATTGTTTGTGTGTATCTGTAAGTTGTTGTTTTTGTATATGGAGTGGGAAAATGTATAAATAATAAGACGAGTGAAACCCTATACTGTGGGTTTGTTAAATATGATTAACATGTCCTAGGATGATATATACAATATGACGTAGAGGTGCCTACCATAGAAATATATTACATCTATTTCTATGCTGCCTGCCTTGTGTTTGACATTGGGCTTTGTCTTCTCAGTTTGAAAGGTTCAGAGGAGTGGAGAATCTGTTTCAACATTTACCAACCCGACACGGTTGCTGAATTCAAGAAAAGTGCTCCTGGAAAACCCTATTCTCGCATGTGTGTGTGCAGGTAAACATCCCAAAACTGGCAGGGGGTGTTTGCATACTTTATAATCAGTAAAAATAATACATAAAAAAATAATAACATTTTCAAAAGAGATGACACAAGACCACCTGCCATCAAAAGTAATCCTAAATGCACTATTATCAAATGCTACTGCACGCTGAATAATGTCTGCTGTCTTCTCCCAGTTTCGATGGTCCAGTGCCTGACTTGTGGACACTGAAATTGCTGGCTTTCCAGAGTGGGGACGTCCCGGTCACCTATGCAGTGGTGGACCACGGGGACATCTCCTTCTACTCCTTCAAGGACTTCCAGATACCCACAGACGTGTCCTTCTGAGGGCCTGACCACAGTTAACAGTCACACAGCCCTGGTTTAACTACTGCACCATGCCAGGGCTGCCTGTGGTGGATCTGAAACTCTGCAACTGGAACTAATGCCAAAGAAATGAACGAAACGGAATTCTCTTAGTGAATTGATGAACTGCAGTCCTCACACTGTTTGATGCTGTAGTATGCCTTCCTCCTGTGTTGCAGACTTCTTTTAGTGGGATATGATCGCCTGCATCTGATTGAAGGTAACTTACATTGTCTCCTCTCCAAACAATGTCACCATGTCTTATACCAAGCATGGTTTTGTAAAGCCTCTGAAGATTTTGAACCGAATTGGCTCGGTTTTCTTCTGCCTTTATCTCATCACCACCATTGGTTTTCTGGTATTCATATACTGTATCACGAGTGGCTTCACTATGTATGCACTTAGTATAGATGCAGTATGTGTAGATCATACGTATATCTCAGCCCTTTATTTTTGTCTATCTGCCCATATTTTAGATCCAATCAGCTTTACTGCCTGGCCTTTTGTTGTTGTAACCTCACATGTTTAAGTTACCTGACTCCTGTTCTCTTGTTGTTGTAACCTCACATGTTTAAGTTACCTGACTCCTGTTCTCTTGTTGTTGTAACCTCACATGTTTAAGTTACCTGACTCCTGTTCTCTTGTTGTTGTAACCTCACATGTTTAAGTTACCTGACTCCTGTTCTCTTGTTGTTGTAACCTCACATGTTTAAGTTACCTGACTCTTGTTCTCATGTTTTTGTTTCAAATTGCTTGTAAATGGTGGCCTGTATCTGTAGAGTTTATCTTCACATTATGTCTTTGTGGTTGAGTTATTGTTGCATTGTTCTCATTGTCCTTCCTAACAAAACCAATCCCCCAAAACCCAAGTAGTGCCTACCATACACTTCTGCCCATTACATAAAGAAAACAACCTTTATTCTACTTTTATGACATTCTGTCTGAAATCTATGGGACTAGTAAGCCTGTGTAATAACATGTTCTTTCCATTTCCTTTGGGTGGCCTAATCTGAAGATGTAAAGCACATACTCGTCTCTCTTATATCAGTCCACAAACTCAGTGGTGTTAAAACATTAAGATGAGGTTACTGACCACAACCTGCTCCTCTCAGCTGTAGTTTACCAGCAAACCCTGACCAGCAGTCCATCTGTGATGTGCAGTACAATAAATACACTGGATCTCTACCCTTCAGGATCACATTGTCTCTAAGTCAATAGGTTAGGAGGAGATTTGGGATTCTCTGCCTCTAACCCTATTACAGGGGCTGAGTCACTGGCTTACTGGTGCTCTTTCATGCCGTCCCTAGGAGGGGTGCGTCACTTGAGTGGGTTGAGTTACTGACGTGATCTTCCTGTCTGGGTTGGCGCCCCCCCTTGGTTTGTGCTGTGGTGGAGATCTTTGTGGGCTATACTCGGCCTTGTCTCAGGATTGTAAGTTGGTGGTTGAAGATATCCCTCTAGTGGTGCGGGGGCTGTGCTTTGGCAAAGTGGGTGGGGTTATATCCTTCCTGTTTGGCCCTGTCCGGGGGTATCTTCGGATGGGGCCACAGTGTCTCCTGACCGCTCCTGTCTCAGCCTCCAGTATTTATGCTGCAGTAGTTTGTGTCGGGGGGCTAGGGTCAGTTGGTTATACCTGGAGTACTTCTCCTGTCTTATCCAGTGTCCTGTGTGAATTTAAGTATGCTCTCTCTAATTCTCTCGTTCTCTCTTTCTTTCTCTCTCTCTGAGAACCTGAGCCCTAGGACCATACGTCAGGACTACCGGGCATGATGCCTCCTTGCTGTCCCCAGTCCGCCTGGCCTTGCTGCTATTCCAGTTTCAACTGTTCTGCCTGCGGTTATGGAACCACCACCTGTCCCAGACCTGTTGTTTTTCAACTCTTAATGATCGGCTATGAAAAGCCAACTGAAAATTATTCATGATTATTATTTGACCATGCTTGTCACTTATGAACATTTTTGAACATCTTGGCATAGTTCTGTTATAATCTCCACCCGGCACAGCCAGAAGAGGACTGGCCACCCCTCATAGCCTGGTTCCTCTCTAGGTTTCTTCCTAGGTTTTGGCCTTTCTAGGGAGTTTTTCCTAGCCACCGTGCTTCTACACCTGCATTGCTAGCTGTTTGGGGTTTTAGGCTGGGTTTCTGTACAGCACTTTGAGATATTAGCTGATGTACGAAGGGCTATATAAAATAAACTTGATTGATTTAATCCATAATAGAAGGACCGTTCCAAGTGCCTTTTGCATCCTTTTGATATTTTAAGTAGAAATTGTGCACCAATATTGCATTTTAACAGCATGTTCTATTAAATGAAATGCCCTTAATATAGACCACATGGAGAATTCAATTAATATGAAGAAAGGCTTGCTAAGGTGCCACAATTCAGCATCAACCCGGTGTTACTTCTAGGAAGATTTTAACCCACTTTAATCCCAAAATATCTCCATGTTTCCACCATCATTGTAACGCCCTAGTTATTTTGTTGCTTTGACAAAGTCATTTCTGAAGATTATGATTTATTTCACTTAACAGGTTAACCTTATGTGAACCTTATGTGAACTGAACTCTCATGTTTAATATGGTGAAACTATTCCTTTTTAAATATTTTTCAAAAGAAACATTGAACATCTAATAGTCAAATCATAGTGTAAAAGCAGGTGAGCTGGTTCTACTCTTTTTTTGTTGTTGTTGCCATTTTCTGGTGTTTTGTGGTGGAAAACTGAGCGGGTCGAACATAACACGTCAACCCTGTTACCCATAGACAGGCTAGACAATTTTTTACAATTTCATTTTTGTGAAGCTTGCATTTAATTGCTACTCCCTGTTTCACCCAACAAGCTTCCATTCCCGTCACACAGGGATTTATGGCTGATTTAAAAATACATATTAAACCCTGTTACGGTCCACCGTGTTACTTTATTTAGCCCTTAATAGGCACTTACTCTAGTCATTTATTTAACTTCTTTAGATGAGGAAACATGTTTTATGAAGATGAACATGTGCTCTTTATGACAGATTGCTAAAATGAGGTGAAATCAACAAAATAATTTGACTAAGTTACACTTCTCAAATGGCACTGAATTTGTGGAATGACCCAGAAGGTTTTGGCTTGAACACTCTGTACCGCTGACAATGGCCCGGAGTAAAGTCAACTAGCCACGTGATTGAGCCACACTCGCATAATGTTCTCCAACACATATAAAACACAGCCCTGTCCCACTTGGACACCATTCTGCTGGACCTGTGAGCCTAAACATACAGCAATGAGCACTCTGGCTTCTTCACTTGCTCTAATGGGTGAGTTCTCATTTTTGATTTCTCTCAGCTCCTCTTTCTCCTTGTTTGTCTTTGGCTTCTAAGAAAATAATACATTTTTTGGCACATTATTGAAAATGGAACTTGCTGATGAGTCCCATATTCTACCACGTATGGATAACCCATCCACTGTGCCACTATTTGTATCAGTTGTGATCCATGTCTTCTGTAATCTAAGGTAGGGTCTACTCTCATAAGCAGGTGGCGTCTCCACTATGGAGGACTGTTCCTATCATCGTCTTCAGGAACACTTGGGTCTGTCACAGAAAAATGAAAGTACAACAGGTCTGCGGCCTGTGGTGCACTGAACCAATGGTAAGTGTTTGTCTTTAAACCCTCTGCCAACATTTTGTTGGGTGAGCTCTGCCCTGAAACTGCAACTGGAACTAATATATATATACATACATACATACATACATACATATACATACACAGTGAGTAAACAGTATAAAAAATATATGATATGTTTATATCAATATTATAGTATATCAACAATATAAAGTATAATAATATTGATAATATAATATATCAATAATCAATATAAATAATTATATCAATCTGATACCCAACTGTGCAGTTGATAACATGGCATACAACCATTGGTTGATGCAATATAGTTGGCCTGGAACAAGACCTATGTTTGATGCAACACTTGGAGGATCATCCATACAAATTGTCTTACAGGAGACACACATGCTGCGTGTATAAGGAGAGAAGTATTTCAATTTTTTTCAGTAATTTATGTATTATGACTACGTAATCTATACAGAGCCTTCAGAAAGTATTCACACCCCTTGACTTTTTCTACATTTTGTTGTGTTACAAAGTGGGATTAAAATGGATTTAATTGTCATTCTTTTGTCAACGATACACAAAATACTCTCAGTGGAAGAACAATTCTAACATTTGTAAAAACTTTATGAGAATGAAAACACATCTTGGTTAGATACATATTCAACCGCCTGAATCAATACATGTTTAGAATCACCTTTGGCAGCGATTACTAAGAGTTTTCCACACCTGGATTGTGCAGCCCATTATTTTCAAAATCTTTCAAGCTCTGTCAAATTAGTTGTTGACCATTGCTAGACAACCATTTTCAGGTGTTGCCATAGATTTTCAAGTAGATTTCAGTCAAAACTGTAACTCAGCCACTTAGGAACATTCAGTGTCTTCTTGGTAAGCAACTCCAGTGTAGATTTGGCCTTATGTTTTAGGTTATTGTCCTGCTGAAAGGTGAATTCATCTCCCAGTGTCTGGTGGAGAGCCGACTGAACCAGATTTTCCTCCAGGATTTTGCTTGTGCTTAGCTCCATTCCGTTTATTTTTTCATCCTGAAAAACTCCCCAGTTTTTAACGACTACAAGCATACAAATAACATGATGCAGCCACTGCTATGCTTGAAAATAGGGAGAGTGGTACTGAGTAATGTATTGGATTTGCCCCAAACATAACGCTTTGTATTCAGGACAAAAAGTGAATTGCTTTGCCACATGGTTTGCAGTTTTATTTTAGTGCTTTGTTGCAAATCCCTGAGCGGTTTCCTTGCTCTCCGGCAACTGAGTTGGGAAGGACGCCTGTATCTTTGTAGTGACTGGGTGTATTGATACACCATCCAAACTTGAATTATTTTATTCACCATGCTCAAGGGATATTCAATCTCTGCTTTTTATTTTTATTTTACCCATCTACCAATAGGTGCCCTTCTTTGGGAGGCGTTTGAAAACCTCCCTGGTCTTTGTGGTTGAATCTGTGTTTGAAATTTACTGCTAGACAGATAATTATATGTGTGGGGTTCAGAGATGAGGTAGTCATTCTAAAATCATGTTAAACACTAGTATTGCACACAGAGTGAGTCCATACTTATTATGTGACTGGTTGAGCACATTTTTCTTCCTGAACTTATTTAGGCTTGCTATAACAAAGGGGTTAATTACTTAATGACTCAAGACATTTCAGCTTTTCATTTGTAAAAAAAATCGAAAAACTTAATTCCACTTTGACATTAAGGGATGTTGTGTGTAGGCCAATCTGAAGTTAAGTCAATACTTGCTTTGAACAAATATTACAAATAAATAGCAAAACTTTGTATTTTCCTACCCTTTAATACTGCAATGTTGCCCTGAGTCAACAAATTACATTGTAGGCTAGGGGTACAAGAGATTATGATTGGATTATAATTTGTAAGCCCCAAACCTCAAAACAAGAGCTAAAAAATGTTTTGGATGAAAAACAAAAAGGCATGTAGTATATGGTACTGTAGTGTTTATAACTTAATGTGGTTATTTCAATAATGTCAGCAGTTTGTTAGGAAGTGTGCAATTGCATTTCTGTTAGTACATATACATGGTACACTCTTAGGGGAAAAAAGTGCTATCTAGAATCTAAAGGGTTCTTTGGCTGTCCCAATAGGAGAACCCTTTGAAGAACCCTTTTTGGTTTCAGGTAGAACCATTTCCTCAGAGGGTTCCATGTAGAGCCCTTTCCACAGAGGGTTCTACCTGGAACCAAAAAGGGTTCTGCTATGGAGACAGCCGAAGAACCCTTTTTTCTAAGAGTGTATGTACTACTACCACCACTTATAGGTAACTGCCAAAATAATGGAAACACTTGAGTAAATGAGGAATACAAAGTATTTTGAAAGCAGGTGCTTCCACACAGGTGTGGTTCCTGAGTTAATTAAGCAATTAATATCCCATCACGCTTAGGGTCATGTATAAAAATACTGGGCAGGCCAATATTTTGGCTACCATGGCTATGCCCCCATAGGATAACAATGGACGTTAGTGGTCATTGAATGGTTTGATGAGCATGAAAATTATGTAAACCATATGCCATGCCAAGCCGTCTGTCACCAGATCTCAACCCCATTGAACACTTATGGGAGATTCTGAAGCGGCGCCTGAGACAGCATTTTACACCACCATCAACAAAACACCAAATTATATTTATTGTGGAAGAATGGTGTTGCATCCCTCCAATAGAATTCCAGACACTTATAGAATCTATTCCAATATGCATTTAAACTCTTCTGGCTCGTGGAGGCCCAACGCCCTAATAAGACACTTTATGTTGGTGTTTCCTTTATTTTGGCAGTTACCTGTACATCAATTTGAATTTATTCATTTCTGATTGTCTGCAGAATGAGAAGTCCTCAACTTTCACCAGCTATGTCTTAATCTCAACAGTAAGTACAGATGTTGTTGATATTTATTCACTCCGATTTATTTACCTTACTTGTTGTAATAATAATAGATTTTCATGTACCTTTACTTTCTTAACTCTTATGTACAGGCCTGGGTGAATTACTTCATAGCTTGGGAACCAACGGAATTTTGTGGAATTTCAAAAATGACTGTTCCAAGAGAACGGGTCTGGATACCAGATATAGGTATCCAAGAAGAGTGAGTACCATTCATAAGTCTCAGCAATATTTCAGCAGTCAACACATTTTCACTATTTATAGATTTTTTCCCCCCTTCTGTTTCCTTAAAATTAAATGCATTTGAATAGCTTTGTAATTATACTATAACATGATAACAAAAGTGATCCTTCTCTACTTCATCGTTACCCTTTATGTACAGTTCATCACAATTAAATACCGTTTATCATAGAGTTTCCACTAAAAGTGGTCATACCACACAGTATATACTACATAACATAGCATGCCAATAAAACATCTGTCGTTGCTGTATCTTTCATTGCTGTCATCCAACAACCACGAGACAGCCTACAGGGAGGTGAGAGCCCTGGTGGAACAGTGCAAGGAAAATTTACCTCTCCCTCAACAAAACGAAGGAGCTGATCTTGGAGATGGCCGAGAGAGATCGACCCCATCCACATGGACGGGGCCGCAGTAGAGCAGATCAAAAGCTTCAAGTTCTTCAGCGTGGATATCACTGAGGACCTGAAATGGTCCCTCCACACCGACACTGTGGTGAAGAAGGCACAACAGTGCCTCTTCAACCTCATGAGGCTGGAGAAATTCGGCTTATCCCCTAAGACCCTTAAGAACTTCTACAGATGCACCATTGAGAGCATTCTGTCGGGCTGTATCACTGCCTGGTATGGCAACTGCACCACCCACAACCGCAGGGCTCTCCAGAGGGTGGTGCGGTCAGCCCAACACTTCACTGAGGGCACACTGCCTCCAGGACATCTACAACACCTGGTGTCATAGGAAGGTCAAGAGGATAATCAAGGACCTAAGCCACCCAAGCCACGACCTATTCATCCGCTACCATCTAGCAGGCGGAGACAGTACAGGTGCATCAAAGCTGGGACGGAGAGACTAAAAAACAGCTTCTTTCTCCAGGCCATCAGACTGCTAAACAGTTATCACTAGACGGCCTCCGCCCAGTACCTTGCCCTGCACCTAGCCGGCTACCACAGGGAACTCTACCCTGCACCTTAGAGACTGCTTCCCTAAGTACATAGTCATTGAACACTGGTCACTTAAATTATGTTTCATAATGTGTATTGGTCAAAAATGGTTTGTGATTAGAAACAGATAAGATTAACATTCCTGCAACATTATTTTGTTAACTTAATTTCTCAGATAAAATTAACTCGCTTTATAAGTACTGTATTATCAACATAGCTCATCCATTTAACTACTGCTGTACATACATTTTTCCTACATATATTGTTCATACTGTCTACACACCAGGTCTTTATATTCCGGACTCTGACATTGCCCTTTTTGATATTACTCGATCTGATATCTTAATTTCTTGTTTCTTTTTGTGTATTAGTTTTGTCCCGCTAGATATTTACTGCATTGCTGGAGCTAGAAACACAAGCATTTTGCTGCACCTACTTTAACGTCCTGTTATGGAGACGCAGGTACAGTTGGTGAGTTTTATATAAACGAACATGGCGCGATACAAAACAAGCGAAGCGTCTGACATGAAAACAGAAACAATACTGCCTGGTGAGAAAAACTACAGGGGATCAATAATCAGGGTAGTGAGAAAGTCCAGGTGTGCCTAATGATGGGGCACAGGTGTGCGTAATAATTGTTGTCAGGTGTGCATAATAATGGGTTGCCAGGACCGATGGTTAGTAAACTGGCAACGTCGAGTGCCGGAGCGGGAGTAGACGTTACACTACCGCTAATCTGTGTACGGGACAAATACACTTTGATTGGATTATTTGTAGTTGATTGTCAACCATAGAAACCATGATGATATACTGATAAAAAGTTATCATCTTTCAGCTTGCCTTTGTAGGGAACAAACAATGGGCATTGGAGCTGAATATGAGAACCCTATGTCTCTGTGTGTTTAATGCGCTGTTTCAGGGGAAAAATACAAAGCTGCTTTTATGAAAAGTCTGTTTGATGTCCTTTGAAACCGGATCTCAGTCTGGGATAAGATGAACAACATTTTTTGCCTTCGCACTGTCCCACTGAACTATACTTCTGAACTTTACTTCCTTTACTAACTGCCCCATTAGATGTTTTATAAATGTTGTAACTTTGTAAATCTTTTAATTTTGGGTCCTTCATAGTAGCTGAAGAGGTCCATCAGCCACTCCTTGGGCTACAATACCTATTTTGCCAATTGGCCTGGACCCCTTTTACTGCGGATACGGAGTCCCGCCGATCCTTCACGACTGGTCTACCGACGTGATCCGCCCGAGGGGGTTTTCAACAAGCTCCTCCGTCGCGACTTCCTCTGAATGCCCGTCTGCTAGCCGTCTAGAGCATATCAGACTGTTAGTTGAAGAGGTCCATCAGCCAATTTTCTTGGGTTACAATACCTATTTTGCCAATTGGCCTGAACCCTTTTACTACACGGAGCCCTGCCGATCCATCACGACTGGTCTGCCGACGTAACCGCCCGAGGGGGCTACAACTGACTCTTCCGTCACAACGTCCCCCTAAGGCCCTTCTGCTAGCCCCGGCTAGATGTCTGAATCGCAGTGTCTCCAGCCCGCCTAGCTCCATGATCACTCGGCTACGCATGCCTCTCCCTAATGTCAATATGCCTTGTCCATTGCTGTTTTGGTTAGTGATTATTATCTTATTTCACTGTAGAGCCTCCAGCCCTGCTCAATATGCCTTAGCTAACCATTTTGTTCCACCTCCCAGTTGCAATCTACTGTCATACTATCCAGGTCTGTGCCCAAACAATTTGAGCTTCTACTTTTAAAAATACACCTTTCCAGAAACAAGTCTCTCACCGTTGCCACTTGCTATAGACCACCTTCTGCCCCCAGTTGTGCCCTGGAAACCATATGTGAATTGATTGCCCCCATCTATCTTCAGAGCTCGTGCTGTTAGGTGACCAAAACTGGGACATGCTTAACACCCCGGCCGTCCTACAATCTAAGATAGATGCCTTCAATCTCACACAAATTATCAATGAACCTACCAGTTACAACCCCAAATCCGTAAACACGGGCACCCTCTTAGATATTATCCTAACCAACCTGCCCTCCAAATACACCTCTGCTGTCTTCAACCAGGATCTCAGCGATCACTGCCTCATTGCCTGCGTCCGTAATGGGTCTGCGGTCAAACGACCACCCCTCATCACTGTCAAACGCTCCCCAAAATACTTCAGCGAGCAGGCCTTTCTAATCGACCTGGCCCGGGTATCCTGGAAGGATATTGACCTCATTCCGTCAGTAGAGGATGCCTGGTTATTCTATAAAAGTGCTTTCCTCACCATCTTAAATAAGCATGCCCCGTTCAAAAAATGTAGAACCAGGAACAGATATAGCCCTTGGTTCACTCCAGACCTGACTACCCTTGACCAGCACAAAAACATCCTGCGGCGTACTGCATTAGCATCAAATAGCCCCCGCGATATGCAACTTTTCAGGGAAATTAGGAACCAATATACACAGGCAGGCTAGCTTTTTCAAACAGAAATTTGCATCCTGTAGCACAAACTCCCAAAAGTTCTGGGACACTGTAAAGTCCATGGAGAATAAGAGCACCTCCTCCCAGCTGCTCACTGCACTGAGGCTAGGAAACACTGTCACCACCGATAAATCCACGATAATTGAGAATTTCAATAAGCATTTTTCTACGGCTGGCCATGCTTCCCACCTGGCTACCCCTACTCCGGTCAACAGCCCTGCACCCCGCACAGCAACTTGCCCTAGCCTCCCCCATTTCTCCTTCACCCAAATCCAGATAGCCGATGTTCTGAAAGAGGTGCAAAATCTGGACTCCTACAAATCAGCCGGGCTAGACAATCTGGACTCTCTCTTTCTAAAATTAATCGCCGCAATTGTTGCAACCCCTATTACTAGCCTGTTCAACCTCTCTTTCGTATCGTCTGAAATCCCCAAAGATTGGAAATCTGCCGCGGTCATCCCCCTCTTCAAAGGGGGAGACACTCTAGACCCAAACTGTTACAGACCTATATCTATCCTACCCTGCCTTTCTAAGGTCTTCGAAGGCCAAGTTAACAAACAGATCACCGACCATTTTGAATCCCGCCGTACCTTCTCCACTATGCAATCTGGTTTCCAAGCTGGTCATGGGTGCACCTCAGCCACGCTCAAGGTCCTAAACGATATCATAACTGCCATCGATAAGAGACAATATTGTGCAGCTGTATTCATCGACCTGGCCAAGGCTTTCGACTCTGTCAATCACCACATTCTTATTGGCAGACTTAAAAGCCTTGGTTTCTCAAATGACTGCCTCGCCTGGTTCACCAACTACTTCTCAGACAGACTTCAGTGTGTCAAATTGGAGGGCCTGTTGTCCGGACCTCTGGCAGTCTCTATGGGGGTGCCACAGGGTTCAATTCTCGGGCCGACTCTTTTCTCTGTATACATCAATTATGTCGCTCTTGCTGCTGGTGATTCTCTGATCTACCTCTACGCAGATGACACCATTCTGTATACTTCTGGCCCTTCTTTGGACACTGTGTTAACTAATCTCCAGACAAGCTTCAATGTCATACAACTCTCCTTCCGTGGCCTCCAACTGCTCTTAAATGCAAGTAAAACTAAATGCATGCTCTTCAACCGATCGCTGCCCGCACCTGCCTGCCCGTCCAGCATCACTACTCTGGATGGTTCTGACTTAGAATATGTGGACAACTACAAATACCTAGGTGTCTGGTTAGATTGTAAACTCTCCTTCCAGACTCACGTTAAGCATCTCCAATCCAAAATTAAATCTAGAATCGGCTTCCTATTTCGCAACAAAGCATGCGCTTCACTCATGCTGCCAAACATACCCTCGTAAAACTGACCATCCTACCGATCCTTGACTTCGGCGATGTCCTTTACAAAATAGCCTCCAACACTCTACTCAGCAAATTGAATGCAGTCTATCACAGTGCCATCTGTTTTGTCACCAAAACGCCATATACTACCCACCACTGCGACCTGTATGCTCTCGTTGGCTGGCCCTGGCTTCATATTCGTCGCCAAACCCACTGGCTCCAGGTCATCTATAAGTCTTTGCTAGGTAAAGCCCCTCCTTATCTCAGCTCACTGGTCACCATAGCAGCACCCACCCATAGCACGCTCTCCAGCAGGTATATTTCACTGGTCACCCCCAAAGCCAATTTCTCCTTTGGCAGCCTTTCCTTCCAGCTCTCTCCTGCCAATGACTGGAACGAATTGCAAAAATCACTGAAGCTGGAGACTCATATCTCCCTCTCTAACTTTAAGCACCAGCTGTCAGAGCAGCTCACAGATCACTGCACCTGTACATAGCCCATCTGTAAATAGCCCATCCAACTACCTCATCCCCATACTGTAATTTATTGTTTTGCTCCTTTGCACCCCAGTATCTCCACTTGCACATTCATCTTCTGCACATCTATCACTCCAGTGTTTAATTGCTAAATTGTAATTATTTCACCACTATGGCCTATTTATTGCCTTACCTCCCTTATCTTACCTCATTTACACACTGTATATATACTTTTCTATTGTGTTATTGACTGTAAGTTTGTTTATTCCATGTGTCGCACTGCTTTGGTTTATCTTGGCCAGGTCGCAGTTGTAAATTAGAACTTGTTCTCAACTGGCTTACCTGGTTAAATAAAGGTGAAATAAAAATAATTTTAAAAAACAAGCTTTGATGTTATTCAGAAGTAACATATCATTGTCTTCCTTGGTAAAGAAAGTAAATTCTTACAGTGGCCAAATACTGATGTATCTTTGTCTGCACTTTCAGCATCTCTGATACAAGTAATACCATATTGAGCCCATATGTCCAGGTGCATCATAATTGGTTAGCTCAAGTGATTGATCAGCGCCGGCTAACCACTTCCTGCAAGATGGATCTTTATAGGTTCCCCCTTGACACCCAGAGCTGCAGCATCACCTTTAGTCCATGATACACAGAGGTAACACCCCCCTCCACACGTGTCTTTGTACCTTAGCCTCTTTCATCAACTCCTTTTTCTCATCTCCTTTTCAGAGGGCTGTACTATACAAACATGTAACATCAACAAAATATTTTATCTCTTCAGCATCAGATATAAAATTGCGGGCATTCGCCAGCACCACTGCAGTGAACCACATAACTAGGGAGAGCATGACTACACTGGATGAGTGGGGCTTCCTGGGCATTGCTATGACTGAGGAAGAACCAAATTATGGTGGTGATGAAAGATGGCATTACCTAATATACAAGGTATTAACTGAGGCAAATGACAGCATGATTTAAAAATAGAATGACTGTTGTTATGTTAGGACTATTTCATAATTTACAAGAGACTAATACAAACTGAAGGGATCACACTTGTCCCTTTCATAATTATAATGAGTATTTTTGATAAGTATTTTTTGTCTATTGTGCATTCTAATTAATATGATCCTTTTCCCCTTCCATACAGATCACCTTGCGAAGGAGGCCACTATTATATATAATATACCTTGTGGTACCAATCGCCTTTTTTCTTGTGTTGGATTTGGCCTCCTTTTTCATCAGTGAGGCCAAAGGGGAAAAGCTAGGCTTCAAAGTGACCATACTCTTGTCCATTTCTGTCCTATTGTTGATTCTCAATGACATCCTGCCCTCCACAGCAAACAACCTGCCAGTGATAGGTGAGAGGTTAACACATTATTGGTTTACAGCACGGTAAATACAAGAACCCCCCTCCACATTGTATTTAGCCTTGTGTTTTTTGAACAGTCTTATTCTCATCTACATTCTGAGTATTTCCCCATAATCACCTAAGTGTTTTCATTTTACAGTTAAGGTCAGAAGTTTACATACACCTTAGCCAAATACATTTAAACTCAGTTTTTCACAATTCCTGACATTTAATCCCGGTAAAAATTCCCTGTTTTAGATCAGATAGGATCACCAATTTATTTTAAGAATGTGAAATGTCAGAATAATAGTAGAGAACAATTTATTTCAGCTTTTATTTCTTTCATCACATTCCCAGTGGGTCAGAAGTTTACATACACTCAATTAGTATTTGGTAGCATTGCCTTTAAATTGTTTAATTTGGGTCAAACGTGTCGGGTAGCCTTCCACAAGCTTGCCACAATAAGTTGGGTGAATTTTGGCCCATTCCTCCTGACAGAGCTGGTGTAACTGAGTCATGTTTGTAGGCCTCCTTGCTCCCACACGCTTTTTCAGTTCTGCCCACAAATTTTCTATAGGATTGAGGTCAGGGCTTTGTGATGGCCACTCCAATACCTTGACTTTGTTGTCCTTAAGCCATTTTTCCACAACTTTGGAAGTATGCTTGGGGTCATTGTCCATTTGGAAGAACCGTTTGCGACCAAGCTTTAACTTCCTGACTTCTAACTTGAGATATTGCTTCAATATATCCACATAATTGTCCTTCATGATGCCATCTATTTTGTGAAGTGCACCAGTCCCTCCTGCAGCAAAGCACCCACACAACATGATGCTGCCACCCCCGTGCTTCACGGTTGGGATGGTGTTCTTCGGCTTGCAAGGCTCCCCCTTTTTCCTCCAAACATAACGATGGTCATTATGGCCAAACGGTTCTATTTTTGTTTCATCAGACCAGAGGACATTTCTCCAAGAAGTACAATCTATGTCCCCACGGTTTGGTTTTGGAGCAGTGGCTTCTTCCTTGCTGAGCGGCCTTTCGGGTTATGTCGATATAGGACTCTATTTACTGTGGATATAGATAGTTTTTTACCTGATTCCTCCATTATCTTCACAGGGTCCTTTGCTGTTGTTCTGGGATTGATTTGCACTTTTCGCACCAAAGTACATTCATCTCTAGGAGACAGAACATGTATCCTTCCTGAGCGGTATGATGGCTGCGTGGTCCCATGGTGTTTATACTTGCGTACTATTGTTCGTACAGATGAACGTGGTACCTTCAGGCGTTTGGAAATTGCTCCCAAGGATGAACCAGACTTGTGGAGGTCTACAATTTATTTTCTGAAGTCTTGGCTGATTTCTTTTGATTTTCCCATGATGTCAAGCAAAGAGGCACTGAGTTTGAAGGTAGGCCTTGAAATACTTCCACAGGTACACCTCCAATTGACTCAAATTATGTCAATTAGCCTATCAGAAGCTTCTAAAGCCATGACATCATTTTCTGGATTTTTCCAAGCTGTTTAAAGGCACAGTCAACTTAGTGTATGTAAACTTCTGACCCACTGGAATTGTGATACAGTGAATTATAAGTGAAATAATCTGTCTGTAAACAATTGTTGGAAAAATGACTTGTGTCGTGCACAAAGTAGATGTCCTAACCGACTTGCCAAAACTATAGTTTGTTAACAAGAAATTTGTGGAGTGGTTGAAAAAGGAGTTTTAATTACTCCGACCTATGTGTATGTTAAACTTCTGACTTCAACTGTATATCATTGACATCTCCCTTTCTCCAGCTCTTTACTGCATTGTAATCTTTGCCCTTACGGGCCTCAGCCTCCTTGGGACCATGCTGATGAGCTTCCTGATTAATATGGACAGCAGGGTTGGTCAGGACGTCCAGACCTCTGCTAAGACCTGCAAAGAGACTCAGGAAGAGACTGAATGCCAAAGAGGTGAAATCTGTTATTTTGTCATTCTCATAAGAGATTGATTATGATCTAGGACATTACTGAGGCCATAGAAGTAGAACATAACACCCCCAACACAATTGATTCGACTCCAGAAACTGCAAGAAAACCTTCCAATTTTCTTCTTAGAGCCTGAGAGAGATGCTGAGAGCAGCCTGGAGAAGGTGGACACCTTTAACAAGAAGGACCTCGATGGAGACTGGCTGAACAACCCTCACCTGCTGCAGCTGATCCTAAAGGAGGTGCAGAACATACGGCAGGAATGGTTCTCTGTTAATGTGAGATGTGGCCAGAAGAAGCCTGGGTACTGGGAGAAAGTGGCCAGACGCATTGACCAGGCTTACTTTTGCCTTTATCTCATTACCACCATTAGTTTTCTGATATTCATAAGTTTCATGTGGCTTCACTAACTGTACACAGTGCATTTACAATATATGAGGATTTTTAGGCTCTTTGGGTTACTTATATGCATAATATTGGTACTTAAATGGTAAATAATACTGGCAAATTCCAATAAATTATTCTTTATAAATAGCTGTTTCCCTGCAAGACCTGTAGACTAATCTTCATTACCTAACCTGACTTAGGTTCACTTGACTACTGCTTCTGTTGTTAAGGCTATTGTTCATGTCTGTGATTGAGCTAACTGAAATAAATAAATTACTATTTGCAACATATTCATTAAGTTGTTTCCAGTAGCGGTGCGTGGGAAAAATCTATGGGCAAGCCTCCCCAAAAACAATCACATTACAACCTATGTATTGTTGTTTGCTCTATAACCTGTGATATACAGTGCATTCGGAAAGTATTCAGACCCCTTGATTTTTTACAGCTTTATTCTAAAATGTATTTTAAAAAAAATAAAATTCTCATCAATCTACACACAATACCCCATAATGACAAAGTGATAACAGGTTTTTAGAAATGTTTGCAAATTTATTACAAATTAAAAACTAAAATACCCTATTGACATAAGTATTCAGACCCTTTGCTTTGAGACTCGAAATTTAGCTCAGGTGCATCCTGTTTCCATTTATCCTTCAGATGTTTCTACAACTTGATTGGAGTCCACCTGTGGTAAATTCAATTGATTGGACATGATATGGAAAGGCACACACCTGCCTATATAAGGTCCCACAGTTGACAGTGCATGTCAGAGCAAAAACCAAGCCATGAGGTCGAAGGAATTGTCTGTAGAGCTCCGAGACAGGATTGAATCAAGGTACAGATCTGGGGAAGGGTACCAAAACATTTCTGCAGCATTGAAGGTCCCCAAGAACACAGTGGCCTCCATCATTCTAACATGGAAGAAGTTTGGAACCAGCAATACGCTTCCTAGAGTTGGGCCCGGCCAAACTGAGCAATCTGGGGAGAAGGGCATTGGTCAGTGGGGTGACCACGAACCCAATGGCCACTCTTACAGAGCTCCAGAGTTCCTCTATGGAGATGAGAGAACCTTCCAGAAGGACAACCATCTCTGCAGCAATCAGGCCTTTGTGGTAGAGTGGCCAGACGGAAGCCACTCCTCAGTAAAAGGCACACGTCAGCCCGCTTGGAGTTTGCCAAAAGGCACCTAAAGACTCTCAGACTATGAGAAACAAGATTCTCTGGTCTGATGAAACCAAGATTGGACTCTTTCGCCTGAATGCCAAGCGTCACGTCTGGAGGAAACCTGGCACCATCCCTACAGTGAAGCATGGTGGTGGCAGCATTATGCTGTGAGGATGTTTTTAATCGGCAGGGACTGGGAGACTAGTCAGGATCAAGGCAAAGATGAACGGAGAAAAGTACAGAGAGATCCTTGATGACAACCGTCTCCAGAGCACTCAGGACCTCAAACTGGGGCGAAGGTTCACCTTCCAACAGGACAACGACCCTAAGCACACAGCCAAGACATCGCAGGATTAGCTTCAGGACAAGTCTCTGAATGTCCTTGAGGTGCCCAGCCAGAGCCCGGACTTGAACTAGATTGAACATCTCTGGAGAGACCTGAAAATAGCTGTGCAGCAACGCTCCCCATCCAACCTGACAGAGCTTGAGAGGATCTGCATAGAAGAATGGGAGAAACTCCACAAATACATGTGTGCCAGGCTTGTAGCGTCATACCCAAGAAGCCTCAAGGCTGTAATCACTGCCAAAAGTGTTTCAACAAAGTACAGATTAAAGGGTCTGAATACTTATGTAAATGTGATTTTTCTTTAAAAAGATGTTAATACATTTTCTAGCATTTCTAAAAACCTGTTTTTGTTTTGTCATTATGGGTATTGTGTGTAGATTAAATAGATGTTTTTTTTTGTCCATTTCAGAATAGGGCTGTAATGTAACAAAATTCGGAAAAAGTCAATGTCCTGAAAACTTTCTGAATGCACTGTAAAGGCCTAATGCAGAGACAATAAGAAGACACAGTGGCAGAATAAATTCAACCTTTGTTTCATCACAAAACCAGAGAGCAACTTCTGTCCGGTGAAGTCCACAAAGCATATTGAATTAAACAAACAGTTACATGACCTACAGCATGGTCAAGCAAGTTAATGTTTGACATTTTCGGACTACTAAAAAATGATTGATTTAGAACCACGAAGAGTTACTGCAAGTCGCTAAGAAAACAGAGGCTGCTGCCACTATTCCAGCACCATTTCAACTTCAACCTTTCAACATCATCAAATCACCTATGCCTAGTCTAATACATAGAAAACTAAAAGATACCAAAAACGATTTAGTCCAATCAACGTAAGCTAAATATGATGTGGCTGTCCATGGTTCGGATTTATCAGTGTGTGTGTGTTCGTGCAAGTAGAAAAACATATTGACTCACCCTACTTGTAGAGAAATTCCAATGCCATCCTCCTCTCTTTCATGTTGACGAAATGGACTATGACTCTGTCATACAGTAACAGCTTTTATTTTTTGTTGTCCTAGGCTACCTGGCTAAAATGCTTGCTCGCTAGTCTAACTTCCTTTCTTGGCAACGTTAGTTAGCCTTTTACATCGAGCTACATATTGAACTTCCATAGTCTCAGACCAGGGGCACAATGTATGAATTTATGGTTGGATCAAAATAGCTATCATTGGCCAGTATTGAGAATTAAGTAAAACCACAAGTCCAAATCCCTATCTCCATTCATGGCTAATTTAGGAAACTGTCAATTTTAGCTAGCTAGCTAGCCACCGGAGAACAGCAACACAACAAGATGTAACAATTAAAGTTGTTTCTGTCAATGACGTATTACTCTCGATGTGATGTGATTGGAGTGAAGCCCAATCCAAACTGGTTTCCCTTGACACTTCTTTTGGGTGCACCAGGACCATTCACTGTTGAGCTCAACGCTGATTGGCTATTATTTTATATTTTGTTTTATCAAGGGAGGCCAAATGCTTGCTGGCTTCCCTTGCAGTCAATGCTACGGGCGGCAACAATGTCATACTCTTTTTGACCAGACAGCATCAGATAGATGGCCTACACATACAGAGGGGCGTTGTTTCACTCACTCAGATTCTTTCTCCGGTGAGATACATTGAGTGTCTTGAGAATTGAAGGAAAATTATGAAACGCAGAAAGACTAATTATTTTGGGGAAACCTGGCTTCCCTTAGCATCCATGAATATACAGTTTAAGTCAGAAGTTTACATACACTTAGGTTGGAGTCATTAAAACTTGTTTTTCAACCACTCCACAAATTTCTGGATAACAAACTATAGTTTTGGCAAGTCGGTTAGGACATCTACTTTGTGCATGACACAAGTAATTTTTCCAACAATTGTTTACAGACAGATAATTCACTGTATCACAATTCCAGTGGGTCAGAAGTTTACATACACTAAATTGACTGTGCTGTCGTGTTGTTAACTATGCCAGATTAAGTGATATGACCTGCTATTCTATAAAGTAATTTCTCTGTAAATTAATAATACCTGATTAAGCTAATCAGGTAGATAATTAACTAGAAAGTGGAGGCAACACAAAATAATGTTTATAGAGCTGTTGTCTTCCGAATAAACTCTTAAAGACCTGGTAATCTTTTACGTCAATTAGCAGTCAATATTTAATCGGCACCTTATTCAGTCTCATCTGAAAGTGGGAAATTCTTGGTTATCTTCACGAACCCTAGCTAACAAGTTAAATCAGCAATACAAAAATGGGTTTAATTATTTATTTACTAAATACCTAACTAATCACACAGAATTACATATATCGAATAGATAATACATTGATTACAAATTGTCATAAAGAAAAAGTCCCTGGCGGACGGAGCCGACATGGCAGCTCGCTACACAAAGAAAGGGGTTTGAGTTTGATTGAAAGAGCGGGAAGATTGAGGAACAAAGGGAGAAGCTATGCTATCGTAAATAGAGGATCTTATGCATTCTAAATTACCGCCCATTTGGAAAAGGAAAATGCAATGAATATTTACTCTGAGCTGCGCTTCAATCGGTTGGTGGTTGATGGAAGGCCGAGTTGCCCAAGAGTTCTTCCATCCTTTGAAGAGCGTCTCTGGTGGTAAACTGTACCCGTTTTAGTAACGTCGTTGTGTGGTAGACGGTATACTCTGTCTGTCCTTTCCCAGTCCACGCTTGGCGGCTGGAGTGAATCAGAGTTCAAAGTTCATACCCCGTTGCCATGCTTATATGCTCATGCTATATTCTGGCTGGTATTGTCGAAATTCATCATATTCGACGTGTCGATCGTCCTCTTCACGTGGGAATTCAATGCTAATTTCGTTAGGTAGCTGAGATTGGCTTTGCTCTGTAGGTGTCACCTGTCCTTCTAACGTCAAGGCCGTCGCCTTAATGTCCCCGGAACAGGAAGCTATATTGTCATCAAGGCTTTATATAGGAAGGGAGAGGAGGGCGTGTTTCATAGTTTATAACCAATGTCTCTTCACGTGGGCGGGCCACTGAGTCGGGCCTAACTCACTCATGAAAAGCCAATTCTCACATTTTAGAAGCTAAAATTACATTTAATCTTTTCACAAATAATTTCATATTAAAACATTTTAATTGCACAACAATTCTATGTGAATCCGATAACTATAATGTGTAGACTTTCCACTGTACAGTTTATGTCATCCTATCATTGATGAGAATGTCTCAGATGACAACCGAACTGACATCATATTCATTAAGTACCAACGCATATGTTCAACTGGTTGGATTACCAAAATATGGTTCATTTCCCCCCACCTTCTGATGTTCCCAGAATCTCTATGTTAACCAAGGGATTTTCAATAGTCACATCAGTAGGGCAGAGAGAGGAAAAAAGGGGGGAGAGGTATTTATGACTGTCATAAACCTACCCCCAGGCCAGCGTCATGACAGTGCCTTTAAACAGCTTGGGAAAATCCAGAAAATTATGTCATGGCTTTAGAAGCTTCTGATAGGCTAATTGACATAATGTGAGTCAATTAGAGGTGTACCTGTGGATGTATTTCAAGGCCTACCTTCAAACTCAGTGCCTCTTTGCTTGACATCATGGGAAAATCAAAAGAAATCAGCCAAGACTTCATAAAAAAAACGAACAATAGTACGCAAGTATAAACACCATGGGACCACGCAGCCATCATATCGCTCAGGAAGGATACACGTTCTGTCTCCTAGAGATGAACGTACTTTGGTGCGAAAAGTGCAAATCAATCCCAGAACAGCAGCAAAGGACCCTGTGAAGATAATGGAGGAAACAGGTAAAAAAAGTATCTATATCCACAGTAAATAGAGTCCTATATCGACATAACCTGAAAGGCCGCTCAGCAAGGAAGAAGCCACTGCTCCAAAACCACCATAAAAAAGCCAGACTACGGTTTGCAACTGCACATGGGGACAAAGATCCAAAAACAAAAATAGAACCGTTTGGCCATAATGACCATCGTTATGTTTGGAGTAAAAATGAGGAGGTAAAATGATGTGGATATATTGAAGCAATATCTCAAGACATGTCAGGAAGTTAAAGCTTGGTCGCAAACGGTTCTTCCAAATGGACAATGACCCCAAGCATACTTCCAAAGTTGTGGCAAAATGGCTTAAGGACAACAAATTCAAGGTATTGGAGTGGCCATCACAAAGCCCTGACCTCAATCCTATAGAAAATTTGTGGGCAGAACTGAAAAAGCGTGTGGGAGCAAGGAGGCCTACAAACATGACTCAGTTACACCAGCTCTGTCAGGAGGAATGGGCCAAAATTCACCCAACTTATTGTGGCAAGCTTGTGGAAGGCTACCCGACACGTTTTACCCAAGTTAAACAATTTAAAGGCAATGCTACCAAATACTAATTGAGTGTATGTAAACTTCTGACCCACTGGGAATGTGATGAAAGAAATAAAAGCTGAAATAAATCGTTCTCTCTACTATTATTCTGACATTTCACATTCTTAAAATATATTGGTGATCCTATCTGACCTGAAACAGGGAATGTTTACCAGGATTAAATGTCAGGAATTGTGAAAAACTGAGTTTAAATGTATTTGGCTAAGGTGCATGTAAACTTCCGACTTCAACTGTACGCCACTGCTTGTTTCCTGTCTTCCCTTGATTAACCTAGCTAGCTAGCATGTAGATTGTAGCTATAGCCAACCTAGGCTAGGTTTATTGCTCTCCCATCTCTCAAAACAAAGTAATCCCCAACAGAAAGTATGAATAAGTGAGCTCATGACTGCCAATTTTGATGTCAGCTTTAGAAATACTACAGACTGTATCATAATAAAAAATAACTAGCTAGGAGTAGGAGCAGGACAAACATCAGGGCACTACATTGGATGTCCTATGCAGAGGCAATCAAGAGAATTGAGAAAGAATGTGATGCTAGTGTTGAACATATGGTCATGGATGCACCACAGCCATTAATGAACGTTTGTCAATCAAGTGTTTGTTCTGTCTCAAATTATTATTTTAAACTGGAACTTGTTACAACCTTTTTGTTTCTTTTTATTTGATCATTTTAGCTAATTGGAAGTTTTAAAGTAATATTTTTGGAATGGAGCATTTTTAGAACAATGAGGTGCGTTGTATTTATTTGTTGATTAACACACTGTGTGATAAAAGGGGATTTTGTGACATTCATTGCAACTGTTATAAATGGTAAGGCTCAAGTGTTAAAGAAATCTAAAAAAATTGGACATCATTGTGGCTGTGGCAGAAAAGGTTCTAGGCCTGAAAGTATTCACAGTGGAAGAAGTAAGGGGTAATGACGATGGAAGAAGAACCACCCTCCCAGACTCGTGAGCCTGGATAAGGGTAAGGGTAAGGGATAAGGGTCAGATTTGACTTTGTGATTTTAATAGAAGAAGCAGCGTTATTTTGTATATATTTCTTTGTTAGTATGAATATTTTCATCCAAAACATATTTTGCTTTTTGGGGATATTTTTGTTGTCATCCTGCACAGTCGGTGGCAGTAATACAGCTTTTCTTGGTTGTAGTCCACCAATAAATCCCAAAGAAGAAGAAGTATGATCGGTCTCTGGGGCCTTTTCTCCATTAAATTTGTTCTTGGTTGTTGGAACGCGACCACGTTCCTCTGCTCACACGTTGTATGAAATGGTTGCGTGCCACGTCATCGACCGTGTCATCGACTGACAGATTGCTATAACATATGATGTGGTTAGTTGATATGTAAAATGCCTATCCAGGTGTTGTAAGATCTGCAAGGAGTCAGCAATGCTTGGGCAGAGGAACACACCCAATATGTTATAGCAATCTGGTGCCCAATCTCACGTAACCATTGGTTGATGCATGCAACGTCTGAGCAGGGAGACACGTCCAGTGCATACAAAAAATATGCCATTACTATAGCCAAAGACAGTACAGTATGAAGATAGAAATCCCTTACCATGCTTGATCAGACTTGTAGGTGATGTCATGGTGATGTTAGCTGGCTAAACTCATGCCCAGAAACAAGCCATCAGGTTTAACTAATAACTTATATGAATCTTTATCTACATAAAGATTGATGATGCTATGTATTGGCCATTGAGAGGCTTTGAAGCCACCTGTCAGCCATATTGGCACTCCCCAATAGGAGCAGTCCTCCATAGGGATGAATGGAATTCTACAGTATTTACATTAAATGTTTCAAGGACAAAATTAAATGTTTTTAAGTATTTTTGTTGTTGTAGTGGGGTCATTAACATTAGTCTTCTCTAAAAAGGATACATTAAGGACATTTATATACAGTACCGATCAAAAGTTCGGACACCTACTCATTCCATTTAAAAAAAACTATTTTCTACATTGTAGAATAATAGTGAAGACACCAGCACTATGGAATAACACATGGAATCATGTAGTAACCAAAAAAGTGTTAAACAAATCAAAATATATTTTATATTTGAGATTCTTCAAAGTAGCCACACTTTGCCTTGATGACAGCTTTGCACACTTGGCATTCTCTCAACCAGCTTCACCTGGAATGCTTTTCCAACAGTCTTGAAGGAGTTCCCACATATGCTGAGCACTTGTTGGCTGCATCTCAGTGCTAGAGGCGTCACTACAGACCCTGGTTCGATTCCGGGCTGTATCACAACCGGCCATGATTGGGAGTCCCATAGGGGGGTGCACAATTTGCCCAGCATCGTTAGGGTTTGGCCGAGGTAGGCCGTCATTGTAAATAAGAATTTGTTCTTAACTGACTTGCCTAGTAAAATAAATAAATAAATATCAATAATATCCATGCAATTACAGAATACATATAATCTTATACCTGAATCATGTCCTCTAGGAGGATATCTGTCTTTGGTATTGTGTAGAACCATATTAAAGTCTCCCCCAAATATCAGCTTTGCAGTAGGAAAATTATCTTGGAGTGAATTTGCATTCTCTTTTATGTCTTCCAATAGTTTTTAATTTGTATTTCTTGAGTTATAACCATAAATATTACAAAGTAAGAACTGTTTACCAGCAGTTTCAATTACTAAAAATACCCAGTGACCTCTTGTATGAGTCTTAGTTGTTAATACAACAACAATAAAAAATGCCCATGCTGAAGATCTAGGTCTATATCGGTCCACTAATACAGGACTAGTAAAAGCCCAGTGCACTACTTTTGTGAAAACATTTGAACTATCTGTATTTAAGTGTTTACCAGCATTTGAGTCTGATAATTATCTGTACAAAACAGTTAATATGATAATACTTGTGGAATATAAAAATACTTTCATACTTTTGCCCCGTGGGTATCGAACCCACAAACCTAGCATTGTAAGTGCCATGCTTTACCAACTGAGCCACATCATCACATAATCACAAACCACTTGATGTCTCAATGTACTCAATTACTGTATTGTGCATTGTTTTTCTTCATGGGGATGGAAAGTCTTCAGTTACAAACCTAGATAACCAGCCGTACAATACAGTAATGCACATTTACATTGTGATTTGTAAAGATGGTAAATTAATACTGCACAAAAAGTGTCTCTTTCTAGATTTCCACAAAGCCTTTGATACTGTAAGCCATACTGTGTTTTTTATACCCTCCACAAAATTTAGAGATTTCTTTATTAACTCAATAAGAACTCTATACAATGGAAATAATAGCTCTCTAAAACTTGCCAATGGTACATCACCTAAATTTGAAGTCAACAAAAGAGTGAGGCAAGGTTGCCCAATAGTCCATTCCTCTACCTCTTGACAGCTCAGTTTTTACATCTACTAGTATCCCATAATTCATTTACAGGTATTAAGATAGATAGATGAAAGACAAATTAAGATATCCCAATTGGCAGATGATACCACTATTTCTTTTAAACCATTTGGAAGTTCCTCTAGCCCTTGATTGATGTAATTATAACTTTTTCAAAGATCTCAGGTTTAAATCTGAATTTGAAAAAGTGTGACATTTTAGCATTGAAAGGTACTGATATCACTGAAGCTTGCAGTATTCCAATCAAAGACGCTAACTTATTTAGGGATACAAATTACAAAAGAAAAGGAGAGAAGAACCTTAATCTTTGCCCAGTTGTCTCAGCTATAAAAAAAGAAGTTTAACTCATGGTTAGGCAGAGATTTGTCCATTCGAGGAAGAGTTTTGCTGACTAAGGCTTGTCTAGAGCCTCTTATGCGTTCTCTTGTCTTAATAGTCCCAAATCTATTTGCTCCCAATTAGATGGAAAAATAAACCTCACAAAGGGAAAAATATGTTCTTACAAACAGTGTGTGAGGGCGTAACATGTTGGACTTCACTACTTTTAACCAAGTCTTAAAAATGTATTGGATAAAGCGTTACTTTAAAGACCCAAACAGCTTTTGGTTAACAATACCAAATCTTATTTTCAATACATTTGGTGGTTTAAGTTTCCTTTTGCAGTGTCCTTATGCGGTTGAAAAACGTCCTGTTAAACTTGCTGATTTCCACAAACAAATGCTTAATTGTTGGTCCCTTCTATGCAAACATAATTTCCCCCCTCATAAGTATGTTATATGGAATAGTCTTGTCATAAAATATAAAAACAAGTCACTGTTTTTGGAACATTTGTTAAGGAAGGACATTTTACTTGTGGGCCAGCTGCTCAACTTCGATGGACATCTGTATATGTACACTCACTTTTTGAGAATGTATCAGCTCCCTGTCTCACCAAAGGAATATGAAATGGTGTGAAAAGCAATACTAGATGGTGATCTAACACTTGAAACAAACTAGGGTCAATACAGATCCATCACTTGTAAATTCAACCATAGTAATTAACAGTTTCTCAATTATTGATAAAAATGTTAATAATTAATTCATTATTGAAGCTTTTTACGACAGTGATGTTCCAATAGCAAAATGTTGGTGGGACTGGCAATGTGTTGTAAATTGGCAAAAATAACTCATATATATTTCCCCTCCAATGAAAGTATTTGTAAATATATTATAAATGTTGATGAGGATTGTCAATCTGGGACAGAATCACTTGGGCATTTGTATTCCAATGTGTGTATGTGACTATGTTCTGGGTGGATCTTCGGCTGGACTTGGAAGTGATTGTCTTTTTGATTTTGATAGTACAAGATTCTCCACTAGAAGTATGTGATGAATTTGATTATAATTCTTGCTAAATATTACATCCATAAAATGCATTTTTTAAAATACAAAACATCCTATTTTAAGGTAGATTTAAATAATTACTTTGCCACATTGAATACTATGCTCTGTAAGAATAAGGTAATGAAATACATTGATACTCGTTTAAGCTTTTCAAATTGATTTGTCTGTAAAAACACTCTATTTGTTTCTGTTTTTGTGTTTATCTGTTTGTGATTTTTTGTGTTACCATTTTTAAGAAGGATGTATAGATTTTTGTAACACATTTGAATTTGTATCCTTCAAAATGTATGTAAATTCAAAAAAAATACTGAGGTACTGTAAGTCACTTCGGTATGGAAGTGCCATGAAAAGAGTCTTTCCACAGAGTTTCTAACCCAGAAGCGCAACATCGCGAGACTTCCGGGAACGCTTGCGAAACAGACGAGCCCAAGGTTTGGGGTTTGAGAAGTCAATGAGAGAAGTAATTTTTTTTTCTTCTCGAAATCTAAAGGCAAAACCTACATTCGAGCCAATGTCTTAAGTAGCTGAACTTATTACTCCAACCTCATGAGAGTGACAAACTGATACGTTTTCATTTTCGTGAAAAACAACTTTATATACAAGGTTATATCAAAAAAGGTAAAAATCTGTCGTTCTGCCCGTGAAAAAGCTAGTTGACCCACTGTTCCTAGGCCGTCATTGTAAATAAGAATTTGTTCTTAACTGACTTGCCTAGTTTAAATAAAGGTTAAAAAATATATATATTACATGCCTTTGATTTGACGGCTTGCACATGCGCAGTACGGCAAGAGACCGTTAGACCCGATGACGTATTTCTACACATGATCTTAGCTAACCAACTTCGCCATGACATCGCCTACACGTGTGATCGGGAATTTCAATTTTAGCCTATCTTCATACTGTACTGTCTTTGGTTTTCACCATAATAAGAACGTGACATCTTTGACCGGGATCTGAAGCATCCGGTATGTATCATATGACCAGAGAGGAAGCTTAGAGGCCCAACTCCGCGGAAAATCTGTCTCCCTCCAGCAGGTGGCGTTTTTTCGTCCACCAATGAGTGTCGAATTTGGCCAACCTAAAAATGAATGGCCTAGTGGATCCTTAAGGTTTATTTGATCGAATAGATCAACTTTCGTAGTGCTTAAGTTGTTACTAGTGTACTGATAAGTGACATGACATCGCGGAAACTTTGCGAAAAATCACTTTATATAGGCGTTGTCTCGAAATAGCTATGCATATTCATAGCATGACGAGTCTAGTTTATGCCGCATTCAAACACAACTGGGAACTACGAAAATACGAGGTCAAATCATGATGTCAGTGATCTTCAGGTCGGAGCTCTAGAAAGCGGCCCGAGTTCGAATTCAAAGTTGGATGACCGTTTCCCAGTCGGTGTTCGTTTTTTTCCCAGGTTGCCAGTTCTTTTGAACGCACGGAAGTCAGAAATTTACGAGTTCCCAGTTGTTTGAACGCGGCAGTAGCATTTAATACAGGCATTTGACGTCAACTACAGTCATCGAATATTAAAAATATGATTACAATAATCACATGTATCCACCAATGCAAAGAAAATAGGCCGCTAGACAGCCCACCGTGCCGCTTTATGGACACCGACTCAATCGTTAGGGCGGAGAGACCTGTATCTTGTCAGTATATCCAGAGTCTTTGATATGACTCTGTGGCGATCCGAATTTTGTCGTCTCGTGACCTACTAAATACTATATAAAGTCATAAACCCCTAAAATTGTTATTTAAAACATATAATTTTAACCTTGACCACAATGATAACCATATGCCTAACCTTAAATTAAGACCAAAAGCACATTTTTGTTTTCATACATTTTAACGATATATTCATTACGCTAATTCTGTTGCAAAACATTTCTTTAACGGAAGCAAACGAAACGGGGGAGCGACCTACCTTGATTTGTCCAATAGAAACTCTCGTTTTGAAACTGGCTAATGATGACACCACTGGTGTGCACACAGTCATTGAATGTGCATGAGACAGAAGAATGGACATATAAAGTTTATTGGCGGACCATGTTTCTTTTCTGCACGAGTTATTTATTATTGCCATTCGCTGTCTTGTTGGCTTGAAATTTAGCTTTCTGGTTTAGTTACCCTGAAAAAGAGTCACTGAACGCAGGTGCGTGTTGTTTACATCTTACTTTGACTTTGTTAATACTGTTGCAAGTGCTTGAAAACAATGTCTAGAGATGATAAACGTAGCTAGATAACCAGTTCAACGCTCATACTAAATATAGCTACAGTACACATGATCGTACTAGCTACAGTAACGTTAACGTTAGACTGGAGAATGTGTCTTCTAGACAGTGTTAGCTACTTACTGCTGTAGCTCAGTTAGGGCAGGTTGTTTAGCTAGCTATCGTTAGCTAACTAACGTTAGCTAGCGTAGTTAACGTTATCTAGTGAGTGCAATACATTTATGCCACATAGCAGCAGATATAATGCCTTAGCCAACTACTCAAGACAAGGCATCACTAGTGTGATGGCATGGAATAGTTATCAGTGCTAGCTAGCTAGCTATCTGCTTTCTCACAAGGTGTAATGCATTTTTTTCCTGACGGCTGTCAGGAAGCTACAGTCAACTAGATTTGTATAAAAGCGGTATCTATGAAAGTGAAACATTATGTGATTGGTAGGACACAGTTTTGTGAATAATTTGATTTAGGATTTGCCATTACTGTATCTCCCAGGTTGTGATCTCCAGTGTTGGTGCCCATCATGGCAGGAGGCATCACAGAGACCGGGGAGCTCTACTCCCCGTATGTGAGTATCAGTATTAGACCCTGCAGTATTATGCTAATTCTCATAACTGTTTCATGTCAGGTATTTGATGTGCATTATTTTTTATTTTACAATATTTTTGTGAAATGTCACTCCCAAAAAATTTCACTCCGTATACGAATTTATACATACGAACAACAACTTCCAGACACACACAAAAATTGACTACATCTCATCTGCCCAGACCCGCATGCTCACACCCCCATCCTTAGTGCCTGTATTATTGTTTGCCATAGTGCCTGTATTATTGTTTGCCACTTGGCCTGAAATTGTATCAATTTGTTTGCTTTTCTCTGTCGCCCATGCTATTTCAATATGTACATAAATAATTAGATTAAAAAAAAATATATATATGTGTTAGTGATTGGGGTATTGATTTGATTTCCAAGTCTTCAGAGAAAGTTTTATGAAGATAAGTGTAAAACTAAAAATGACTCAATAATCCATGCTTTCTGGGAATTATATAGTCTGGAGGTTGTGGGCAGAGCTAGAAAGTTGATTGTCATAAGTATTACAATGTAAATTTACTTTTAATCCTTTTGTCTGCATATTTCAAGGCATGACATAGGGGCTGTAGTGAGAGACCCAATGGGCTGGACAATTCTCTTCTCATCACTCAAGACATGACTCTGCCATTGTGCTGTAGAATTTGTGAATTTAGTCTCTTGTGTATATAATATATTCTATATATTAGTTTATACTGGATTAAGTGTAAATATTAGTTAACTGTAATGTCGTTAGTTATACTCCAACTTTCCCTCCATCTTGTTCCAACATCAGTTATTTTTTTTACGGTTTTGTTCCAATAGTTTTTTCCCGAAGAGATTGTCAGTTGGATATGGTCTCTGCCAGGTTTTTATATCTTCCCTATCATATGAACATAATTTTCTTACTCAAATAAGATTCCTTCAAGGTTGCTCTGATGTCGAAAAGATTTAAAATCAACATTTTGAGATGTGTAACTTTTAAGTGTGCTCTAAATTCTGAAGAGAGGTTGACAAATGTATAATGGATAGCAAATTCTGAAAACTTATCTAGACTAAATTAGTTCAAGTTACCTGTCCACACAAAATGTAACAAAATTATTTAGAATAGTGATCTGCACCTACTCTCGTATAGATTACATTTTTGTCCCAAAAAATGTTCATGAATTCTGCCGCTTGTACAATCGGACCTATAGCACTTTCAGATCACGCCTTTGTCCGCCTCCGCTTTGACCTCTGTAAAATCATCCCGAGATCAAAGAGCTGGAAATTCAACACCTCCATGCTATCAAATGAAGCATTCCATACATTGGTCACTACATGGATAGACAACTACACACAAGACAAAGACTCTCCTGTTTCTCCGGCCAAATGCGAGACGCTGCCAAAGCCACCCTAAGAGGTCATTTGATTGTATATGATTCCTCGGAGAAAAAAGCAATGGAAGCACACAGGTTAGAGCTTGAGAAGGAACTGGAAGTACATAAACAATCTCCAGACAGCGCCTCCTGGATTCAACTTAAAGCAGCCAAAGCAAAACTAAACTTGGACTATACTCGAGAGATATTGCATACCAATTAAAAAAGAGCAGTCGGAGCATACAATCATGGCCATCCGAATAGAAGATGACGAGGTCACATATGATCCAAATAAGATACATTTAACTTAATTTTTACTGCAAATGATATGCTTCTGAAAGAGCACATACAGATGCAGAACTCCATTCCTTCCTAGAGGGAATCTCGCTACCAAAACTATCAGAGATCAGAGATCAACCAAGAAGATCTCAACTCCCCTTTCACTCCCCAGGCCCAAACAGATTTCCCAGAGTTCCACAAAGATTTTTGGCCACAACAAAATAATTACCATATTGCTCGACGAGACTAAACACTCTTCTTCCCAAAATAATAAAAGCGGACCAAACTGGATTTATTAGAGACAGGTACTCTTCTGATAACATTCGCCGTCTTTTTGATATTATAGATCAAGTAAACGCACAGAAGATCCCTGTTCTGCTGGCTTCACTGGATGCTGAGAAAGCATCCAGTGGGCTCTCGAGTGGCACAGCGGTCTAAGGCACTGCATCACTACAGACCCTGGTTAGATTCCAGGCTGTCTCACAACTGGCTGTGATTGGGAGTCCCATAGGGCGGTGCACAATTGGTCCAGCGTTGTTAGGGTTTGGCCGGGGTAGGCAGTCATTGTAAATTAGAATTTGTTCTTAACTGACTTGCCTAGTTAAAGAAAATGTTAAATAAAATAAAAAGAAATGTTCGACAGGATGGAGTGAAGCTTTCTGTTCTCAGTCTTAGAAAAGTTCAATATGGGCCCAAACTTTATCAAATGGATTAAGTCCCTATATTTTCATCCAAATGCCGTGGTGTCTACTAATGGTCTAAACTCTGAGAGATTCTCTTTGGGATGTGGCACAAGACAAGGATGCTCACTGTCCCCTCTCTCTAAGCGGATGATGTTTTACGCTACATATCCAACCCTGAGAAAATCCTCCCTTCCATTTGAGACACAATTTCTCAGTACAGCAAGTTTTCAGGATATAAGATCAATTTTAATAAATCCATTGTTTGCCCTCTCAATCTTACCAGCTCTATGAAGACACTCTGCCCGTTCCAATGGAAGACATAGGCTTTCAATACCGTGGAATCTTTGTAACACCAGATCTGAATTGCCTTTTCAACTACCACTCCTGGATCGAATCAAGAATGACCTCCGAACCTGGATCTCCCTCCCAATTAGCTTAATCAGAAGAATCAATGTTATCCATATCAACATACTCCCTAGATTGAACTATTTATTTCAGATGCTTCCATGCTATCTCCCAGTTTCATTTTTCAAAACAACCAACCAACGCATCACTATCGTTCAAAAGTTTGAAAGAAAAGCACTTTTTTTGTCCATTAAAATAATATCAAATTGATCAGAAATACAGTGTAGATATTGTTAATGTTGTAAATGACTATTGTAGCTGGAAATGGCAGATTTTTTAATGGAATATCTACATAGGCGTACAGAGGCCCATTTATCAGCAACCATCATTCCTGTGTTCCAATGGCACGTTGTTAGCTAATCCAAGTTTATAATTTTATTAGAAAACCCTTTTACAATTATGTTAGCACAGCTGAAAACTGTTGTCCTGATTTAAAGCAATAAAACTGGTCTTCTTTAGACTAGTTGAGTATCTGGAGCATCAGCATTTGTGGGTTTGATTACAGGCTCAAAATGGCTCTAACCAGAATATAAAGAGGAGGGTAAGGCCCCGGTGCACAACTGAGCAAGAGGGCAAGTACATTCGTGTGTCTAGTTTGAGAAACGAACACCTCACAAGTCCTCAACTGGCAGCTTCATTAAATGGTACCAACAAAATACCAGTCTCAACGTCAACAGTGAAGAGGCGTCTCTGGGATGCTGGCCTTCTAGGCAGAAAAAAAACAAGGACATTTCTAAGTGACCCAAAACATTTGAACGGTAGTGTATATGGGGCAATAAAAAAACCTAGAATCAAGTTCTCCACTCTATCAAAACCTGAATCTAAGGGTGGTCTTGCCCTTCCCTGCCTTTAAATCAAATTGGATTTGTCACATGTGCCGAATACAACAGGTGTAGTAGATCTTACAGTGAAATGCTTACTCACAAGCCCTTAACCAACAATGCACTTTTAAGAAAAATACCCCCCCCCCCCCCCCCCAAAAAATAAGAAATAAAACTAACAAATAATCAAAGAGCAGCAGTAAAATAACAATAGCGAGGCTATATACAGGGGGTACTGGTACACAGTCAATGTGGGGGCACCGGTTAGTCGAGGTAATTGAGATATGTACATGTAGCTAGAGTTATTAAAGTGACTATGCATAGATAATAACAGAGTAGGAGCAGTGTAAAGGGGGGGGGGGGGGGGGGGGGCAGTGTCTTGATCACGTTGAGGGAGAGGTTGTTGTCCTTACGTTACATGGTCAGGTCTCTGACCACCTCCCTATAGGCTGCCACATCTGATGAGCGTCGGAGCCGGTGTAGTACGATTCGATCTTAGTCCTGTATTGATGCTTTGCCTGTTTGATGGTTCGTCGGAGGGCTTAGTGGGATTTCTTATAAGCTTCCAGGTTAGAGTCCCGCTCCTTGAAAGCAGAAGCTCTATCCTTAGCTCAGTGCGGATGTTGCCTGTAATCCATGGCTTCTGATTGGGGTATGTACGTACAGTCACTGTGGGAACGATGTCATCGATGCACTTATTGATGAAGCCAATGACTGATGTGGTGTACTCCTCAATGTCATCGGAAGAATCCCGGAACATGTTCCAGTCTGTGATAGCAAAACAGTCCTGTAGCTTAGCATCTACTTCATCTGACCACTTTTTTTTTATAGACTGAGTCACGGGTGCTTCCTGCTTTTATTTTTGCTTGTAAGCAGGAATCAGGAGGATAGAATTATGATCAGATTTGCCAAATGAAGGGCAAGGGAGAGCTTTGTACGCGTATCTGTTTGCGTTTTCCTGTTTGCTTATGGCGGTATACAGCTCATTGAGTGCTGTCTTAGTGCCAGCATCGGTCTGTGGTGGTATGTAGACAGTTACAAAAAATACAGATAGTGTGGTCTACAGCTTATCATGAGATACTCTACCTCAGGCAATCAAAACCTAGAGACGTCCTTAGATATCGTGCACCAGCTGATGTTTACAAATATACATAGACCGCCACCCCTTGTCTTACCAGAGGCTTCTGTTCTATCCTGCCGATACAGCGTATAACCCACCAACTGAATGTTATTCATGTCGTCGTTCATCCACGACTCGGTGAAATTAAGATATCGGTGAAATTAAGATATATTAAGATATTACAGTTTTTAATGTCCCGTTGGTAGGATATGTGCTTTTAGTTCGTCCAATTAATTATCCAGCAATTGTACGTTGGCCAATAGGAGGCAGATTAGCCACTCTTCGGCGGATCCTCACAAGGCACCCCGATCTCCTTCCACGATACCTCTTCCGTCTCTTTCTCCTTCAAATGACGGGGACGAGGGCCTGTTCGGGTGTCTGGAGTAAATCCCTCTCGTCCGACTCATTAAAGAAAAATGATTTGTCCAATTCAAGGTGACTAATCACTGTTCTGATGTCCAGAAGCTCTTTTTGGTCATACGAGACGGTAGCAGCAACATTATGTACAATTGTACTACTGGTCTGCCCAAATCAGCAACATGTTAACATGGATCACAAACAGACAAGACTCAATGTGGATTCAGATAGAGGCCCAATCCTGTGGTTAATTTCCCCTAAGCTCAATTATATTCATTATTGACTTTAGTGAAGTGGGGAACATACCCAAAACCTTTGATTTACAACACCCTACTAGCATGGAAGGACTGCAAGAAATACCTTGGCATTTCCTCCCAGATGTGCTCTCACTTGCCTATAGTAAACAACCCAGACTCGCCAAAGCCCAGAGTGATGCCAACTTTCATCTTTGGCATACTCTCAGGATCAGGACCTATTCAGACCTGTTTCATCAGAATGCAACTACACTGAAATCCTTTCAAGAGCTCTGCAGGGAATTCGATGTGCACATTTTTTGTTGTTGATATCTTCAAATTAGACACGTCATTTCCTCATTCACTTCCAAGGGGAGGTTTAGAGCTCATCTCAATTAAGTTGAGACCCTTCTTGCTACAGCACAATCCATCAAAGGCAAAATCCTATACTAGAGTGTGGGTTCCTCCTTACTCTTAAATTATTCTGGGAAAAGGACCTTTGTCTGATTATCAGTGATGAGTTATGAGCGGAGGTTTGCAACAGGATATGCTGCTCCTCTACTAATATAAAAATGAAAATATATAAGTACACATTTTTGTTCAAATTGTATTACACCCCAGTGAGACTCCATAGAATGAATACAGACATTTCTCCCTATTGTAAAATATGTACATCTGAAAGTAGAACTTATATGCATGTATTTTGGAGTTGTAGAGAGATCTGGTCATCTACATGCATGTACAGTTTGATATGACCTCGTGTCTCTATCTTCTTAATGTTCAGCAGGACTTTGTTCTTCATCCAGACAGAGAGAATTTGTTTAAGACTATCACATACTTTGCTATAAAATGTATTCTCCTTCTGGGGGCTTCTAATTCCTCCCCTGCATTTTAAAATGAGGATTGACCAGATTGTTGACTTTCTCCCTCTTGAAAAACTCACTTACGACCTCCGCAAGAGACAGCCCAAGTTTGATAGACTCTGGTCTCCACAACTCAACGATATTTCAAACTGGACAGAGTGAATGGGGTGATTTAAGGAATGTGTATATACAGGAAGTGTAAGTTGCTCTAAAGCTAATTTTCTTTAATTGTCTCCGCTAAAGCTGGAAATGTCTACACGATTACTGATAGTGCTGCTGCAAATTTGTTTGTTTGATATTTTATTTTATTCTATAATTTGTCTGCCACATCTGTGAATATGGAATGTGTTTTGTTTGTTGATTTGAAAAACAAGAACTTAATATATCTTTAAATTATACAAAAGTGATGTAGAGCAGAAATGTTGTGGGGAGCACGTGCGGTGGTTACTCATCTGGTCAGGACACTGAAAAGAGGAAGAAGGAATGCTTAGGCACTGAAAAAGGCTACCACTGATGAACTTTGATGACCCAAACCATAAATTCTGTTTAGCAATGCATTATTGTGAGGCCTGTCTAGGTATGTCACAAGTTCCTGCAGGGACTGATATCAGCATGGCTGTGTCTGCTTCAGCTGTTTTAAGGCTAGTTGTCTTGTGGTTAAAGTGCCCTTTCTAGATGAAATATTAACGGACTGAAGGAATGGATAGGGATAAGGGCTTTTTAGTGATCTGACCTTCTGTTCACTGGTCTATCTGTATGTCACGGTGTCAGCTCTACGTCTCTACTGCGAGATGGGACTGTAATAGTCCACAGCTGAGGACTGTGTTTGGAAATAAGATCAAGATAATGTCTTCAGTTGACCAGTGCGTTGCAACTTGTCAATGTGAGGTCAACATGTTTTTCTTTACACCCGTGCTAAACTGTCGCATGATTTCCAGGGTTCAAACTTCACTCCCTTGACCAGAGTGTGGTGTTACGTTGAGTGAAGGGAGGATAATGTCCAGTAAACAGGAGTGTCCAGATGTACTGGCCTCTTGTGGACCCCCAAGACAACGACACCCTCTAATAGAGCACTCCCTTGGTCTTACTTCTTGTTCTGTGTCTTTGCAGGTGGGCTTGGTGTACATGTTTAATCTGATCGTGGGCACGGGGGCACTGACGATGCCCAAGGCCTTTGCCCAAGCAGGTTGGGCGGTCAGCCTGGCGCTCATCTCCTTCCTGGCGTTTATGAGGCGAGTTCCTCGTAGGCTCACTGCCTTTCCATTCATTTCCACAACTGTTGCCTTACATCCACTTCCCCAGCTCTCACTTTAGTTTAAGCACACCATAGCACAAGAGTAATTTACCATATTTAATCCTTATCGTCCACACCTAAGGTCCTCCCAGCCACCTACGTGGAGAGTTATTGCCCTCCCTATCAAATGGGATTCCACTGATGAGGCGTGTCAGTAATCTAGCAGGGAACAACCAGAGCAGGAGGAGATGTAGATGAGTTGATGCAGCGTGTCAGTCAGCAGGAGGAAGTTGATGATGCAGGATGTGTTTCATTAGGGTAGTATATGAGGAAAAAGGGGAGACAGTGGATACACAGAGATGCAGATCAGAGGCCAGTACTTTAGCTTTGTGATGTGGATTTAAACATACACTGTGCCTTTTAACAGTTTCATCTTTTTACATTGCTTTGTTTTTAGATGGTTGAGATCTAGAGATCCTATTTTATCACCAAGGATAGTGTGCAGTTAGACAAGGTCACAGACTACAACAAATACAACACAATGATATTCAATGACAGTTGTTGACAATGGGTCATACAATTCTACATTTGTATAAAATTGTTATGCTCATTATATAATATATGTAGACTCTTCAGTGCTAGTTTTTGTCATCTGAATATATTTTTCTGAACCCACTTTGTTTAATTTTCATCAGTTACATGACCACTACGTTTGTGATCGAGGCCATGGCAGCAGCCAACGCTCAGCTGTGCTGGAAGAGGAGGGAGCAGGAAGAGGTGAGTTAGCACATATAAATAACCAACAGGTGGAAGTAATGGAGGAACAGTGATAGTCGACACTCATACATACTGTCTTTTCCAGTGATCCCTACTCATCAAGTGAAGGCCCAGATTCGCTAGTTCACTACCCCTTCAACCTCAACACCTTTACGGGAAGAATAACCTCAAGGTGCTCAATAGACCATTAAAGAATAATATGGGGAATGGAGTGCTTGCCACTCCCACAAATGTGTGATTAAACAAGCCTTGTAGTGTCCTCTACTGACTCACTGGGGGGGCAATTTAGTTTTTAATCGTTGTTACTTTAGTCATTTTAAATACTAAGGGAAAGTCATCTCGTGCAGAGATTGATGGAGCTGGTGGAGTTCATTTTGTTTTTTACAGAAAAGCAGCAAGTCATTTTGCCTAATGCCCAAGGTTTCCACTGGAGGAGTTATGAGCGTAAGGACAATGGGTCTGGCTTTGACAGAGCCCCAAACCCCATGGCCTTGATTCATGGCTCACTTAGTCTTCCTCCAACATAATGGGAAGAAGGGAGGCACAGAGTGGGAATGTTTACCCTTGAACATTCTTTATTTCTTTCCGCTCGAATGAAGCACATAAAAAAAATTAAGCTGTTCCTTTAAAGTGATATACTGGCCGACATTTTCTGAGAAAGTCCCATAAAAGTGTATTCGTTTGAATTTGGGGGGGGACTGACTCTGCATCTCTCGGATGTGACTGAGAAATAGGATAGATCTGTCACTTTGATGTTAGATGCTTTGTTTCTGTTGCTGGCATATTCTCTTCCAGTGAGCCACCCACTTCTTAGTCTCTCCCACACCCTGCCCAACCAGCTGTAGCTGCTCTTGTTAATTTAACTGATAATGACATCCTCAATGTCAATTGTAATTGAGCATTAATTAATATAAATCTGTAGTGAATTTGGTTGATGAAGAGTTATGGGAGGGCGTCAGATTGGCGCTCATATCTATTGTATATGAGGGGGAAAGCTCCCTCATCCTCCCCAGCATATCCCAGCTGTTCCAGACAATTTCCAGATGCTGCTGCCCTCCACGTCACATGTCCAGCAAATAAAACACAGTGTTAATAGGTTGTAAACTGACTGTTGTTGGCACTGAGCAATAGGACTTGTAGATTAGGAGTGAAGTCAGTGTTGGGTGGAGGCAGGCTGGTTATCCTCTTTCCATCACCCTCATCTTCAGGTCCAAGACTGCGACTGCACCTCTGATTATTCGGATGATGATGTCCGGGGACGATCAGAGCCAGAGACAAGGCCCATTTTGTCAGTCCGTGAGTATAGTGTTCCCCTCATCCCTCCTGAAGACTAGACACACTGCTAAGGTCGTGTTAAGAATGTGTTGAAAATAAGGTACACTACATGGCCAAAAGTATGTGGACAACTGCTTGTCGAACATCTCATTCCAAAATCATGGGCATTAATATGGAGTTGGTCCCCCCTTTGCTGCTATAATACCCTCCACTCTTTTGGGAAGGCTTTACACTAGATGTTGTAAACATTGTTACAGGGACTTGCTTCCATTCAGCCATGAGCATTAGTGAGGTCGGGCACGGATGTTGGGAGATTAGGCCTGACTCAGTCATTCCAATTCATCTCAAAGGTGTTTGATGGGGTTGAGCTCAGGGCTCTGTGCAGGCCAGTCAAGTTCTTCCACACCGATCTCGACAAACCATTTCTGTATGGACCTCGCTTTGTGCATTTGGGGGCATTGTCATGCTGAAACAGGAAGGGCCTTCCCCAAACTGTTGCCACAAAGTTGGAAGCACAGAATCGTCTAGAATTTTATTGTATGCTGTAGCGTCAATATTTCCCTTCACTAAGGGGCCTAGACTACTGAACCATGAAAAACAGCCCCAGACCATTATTTCTCCTCCACCAAACTTTACAGTTGGCACTATGCATTCGGGCAGGTAGCGTTCTCCTGGCATCTGCCAAACCCAGATTCGTCTGTCGGACTGCCAGATGGTGAAGTGTGATTCATCACTCCAGAAAACGCGTTTCCACTGCTCCAATGTTGGCAAGCTTTACACCACTCCAGCCGACGCTTGGCATTGCGCATGGTGATTTTAGGCTTGTGTGGGGCTGCTCGACCATGGAAACCCATTTCATGAAGCTCCCAACGAACAGTTCTTGTGCTAACGTTGCTTCCAGAGGCAGTTTGGAACTCGGTAGTGAGTGTTGCAACCGAGGACAGACTATTTTTACGCGCTATGAGCTTCAGCACTCGCCGGTCCCGTTCTGTGAGCTTGTGTGGCCTACCACTTCACGGCTGAGGCGTTGTTGCTCCTAGACGTTTCCACTTCACAATAACAGCACTTGCAGCTCTAGAAGGGCAGAAATTTGACAAACTGACATGTTGGAAAGGTGGCATCCTATGACGGCGCCACGTTGAGAATGGACACCCTTCAAATTGGTGGATTTGGCTATTTCAGCCATGCTAACAGGTGTCTAAAATTGAGCACAAAGCTCGATTTTAGAAGAGCCCAGTACGAGCCATTCTAGTGCCAATGTTTGTCTATGGCGATTGCATGGCTTTGTGCTCGATTTTAGACACCTGTTAGCATGGCTGAAATAGCCAAATCCACTAATTTGATGGGTGTCCACATACATCTGGCCATGTAGTGTATATATGAAAACATTGAGTCTTGTGGAGGATTCGGAATTCTCTTTTTTGTCGTCCATCCTTTTTGAAGGTCTCAATTCTTAAGCATATGTTGATTGACATAATCAGATCAATCATAAATTGTATGTATCCTCCATATGTCATTGGTTAATGTCAATGTTATATAGAAGGAATGACATCAGAATCACTCCGATTGGAATGACTCACCACTGCATTCTCATGTCTATGCATTATCACAGAGCGAACAGGAGGAGGACACGTTGATCACTTTGACATTGTGGAGAGGGTAGAGATGGGTCAAATGGCCTCCATGTTCTTCAACAAAGGTAAGAGCCTATCCTCATTCAGTACTTTGAGGGGATATGATGAACCCACACTCCGTTATTGAATGAAGTGCTGTTGATGCCGCTATGTGCAGGGCATGGTAAAACCTGTCCTTCTTGTCTAACAACTATGGAGGAGTCTTGACAGTTGTGTGGGATAATTTGGGGACAGTTTCTTAACCTTTAAATGGGAATCATTGTTAGATTCCAAAAGTGAGGCTGTTAGCTCTCTAATGGGGTGTAATTTTACACTGAGTGTACAAAACATTAGGAACACCTTCCTAATAGTGAGTTGCACCCCCTTTTGGCCTACAAGGTGTCGAAAGCGTTCCACAGGGATGCTGGCCCATGTTGACTCCAATACTTCCCACAGTTGTGTCAAGTTGGCTGGTAGTAGATCTCTACTAGTAGCATCGTTCCATCTCATCCCACAGATGCTCAATTGGATTGACATCTGGTGACTGGGTAGGCCACTGCAGTAAGCTGAATTCACTGTCATGTTCGTGGAACCATTCCTGGACAATCCTAACCTTGTGCCATTGGGTATTATCCTGATAATAAAAAATACATTTGCAGATGGATACACTGCTGCCATGAAGGGATGCACATGATTGGCAATAATGTTCAGATATCCTGTTGCATTCAAATGTTCCTCCATTTTTATCAAGGGGCCCAATGTATGCCATGAAAACAAACCCCACACCATTATACTACCACAACCACCACCAGCCTGCAATGTTGACACACAGCATGATGGATGCATGTACTCGTGGTTTTCTCCATTACCTTGTCCTCCCATCAGCAAGAACCGGGGTTCATTCAGATCAGGCAATATTTTTCCAATTTTCCAGTGTCCATTGTTTTTATTCCTTAGCCCACTGCAACTGCAGTTTTTTGTTTTTTGCTGAAAGAAGTTGAACTCTGGAAGGTCGTTGGCTGCCATACCCCATTTGTGTCAAGGTACGACTAGTTGTGCATTCTTTTATGAGCCTTTGGGCACCAATGTTGTACTGGACTATCAGTTGACTAACTGTAGCCCGTCTGTTGCGCTGCACAATTTGTCAGCCTCCTTTGTCCTCTTTCATCAATAACCCGTTTTCGACCACTGGCCTGCCGTTGGCTGGATGTCGTTTGGGTGGTGGATCATTCTTGATACACATGGGAAACTGTTGAGCGTGAAAAACCCAGCAGCGTTGCAGTTCTTGATACATACCTGCTGCACCTGGCGCCTACTACCATACCCCATTCAAAGGCGCTTAAATAGTTTGTCTTGCCCATTCACCCTCTGAATGGCACACATACACAATCCATGTCTCAATTGTCTCAAGGCTTAAAAATCCTTCTTTAACCTGTCTCCTCCCCTTCATCTACACTGATTGAAGTGGATTTAACAGGTGACATCAATAAGGGATCATAGCTTTCACCTGGTCAGTCTATGTCATGGAAACAGCAGGTGTTCCTAATGTTTGGTACCCTCAGTGTATATGACTAAATGGTTGTATTTCCCTGGCCATCACACTGCTGCTGTTTTAGTCTCCCCAGCTGTGTGTGTGGGCCTCCTGCAGGCTGCACCAGCGGCGGTGAACATGTTAAAGCCTCAGCAGTCTGAGTGATGAGCTAATTGAAAGCAGAATCATGTTCACCTTGAAACAGAACAACCTTGCTGATTTACATTACTCACCTACGTCAGAGTAGAGACTCCTCGGTGTGCTGGGCCCGCTCACTACCCCCTCCCCACCCTCTCCTCCTCTGCTGGCAGGTTGGCCTGTTTCTCAAGTAGTATTAACCAGGTAGGTGACTCAACAGTCTGCAGCATACGTACCTGCAGCGCCAATACTTCAACAGCATCGCTTTTGTCATCTCTGATGTTAAAAAGGTCAAACCGTTCTGCTCCACTCTGACAATGTCATCTGTGTGCAGATCTCTTCCTGTGTTGTGATCCGGCTCTGGCCACTAGGTGGTGCACTTGGCACACTCGCACACAAAATGATTCACTGACTCACACAAAGCCAGGCAGGCATGCAACATGCTGTTAGAGAAGCAGCATGTTGTTCCCTTGTGGAACACACCGGCTGCAGTCTCTTCTTTCCACTTTCTCTCAGCCCTATTAAAGTGTTAAAACACTCTTTGGTGATGACCTCTCCCTGTGTGTGTCTGGTGTGGTGTTGTCCTCGGCTGCAGGTGAGGGTGAGGCGCCACAAGGAAGTATCGATCGGTGGCAGAGATAAGAGTCCCCTCTATCTCTCTGTGTGATGTGGGAGTGCTGCCCAGTGACTCTAATCAGAAATGAATTAGATGGGCACTGGGCCCAGCGCGTATGAGAGAGGAGTGAGATGCAGCTCTTTGTCTCAGCTCAATGGCACTCCAGCATAATGGAAGTCTCGTTTATCTCTCTACCCAGATCTCCGCTGATATGAACTCTTCTTTGTGTAATTAGTGCTGGGAGGTAATATAAGATTAGTGGTATGTCTGGTCAGGGAGTTTTACTGGTATGGTAAAGCTGTCAGGCATTAAAACAAAATCTCTTGTTGTTTTGTTGAGGGATATTGGATAGTGGAGTGTTGTTGAATGTGTTGTTGGAGTTAATGGACTTGGTTGTGTGAGTGAAGGGCTGAGGCCTGCGGTGGGGAAGGGCAGCTCACAGAGCCAATCAGCTGGCCTCTTGAATCCTTACTACCTCGGGCCGGTTCTGGTTATTGATGGGACTGTTCGACCGCACTGGGCACCACTGGCAGGAAAGGCACTTTTTCACTTGATGCGCAGATGCAGATTCGGTGTGGGGGAATACTTTTTTTCAATGTTTTTTTTCTTTCTTCTCCTTCCCACTTCATGTAATTGAAAAATAATCACTATGAAAGGGCATTCGACTTCCTCCTGAGCTAAAATTGTCATAGCAGCAGAGCAAGCTTGGAGTAAGGCCATGGGTATCGGCCCCGCCGGTACTGACAGGAATTTTGATGGGGGCTGGTTTATCAGCGGAGCAGCGAGGAGAGTGCGTGTAGTGTTATTGTAACCTTCCTCATCCACAATTTGCAAGTTGATTAGAAGACAACTTTGGCTAATATCACAAAGGGGGGTGAACAACAGAGGCTGGTCTGTGTGCTCCTGCTCCCATCTCAGCCCACCGTCCCTCTAGGTAGAAAAGGCAGTAGAAGTGATGTATGGGGAAATGGATGGTGTGCAAACAGAGGGAGAAGGTACAGGCTCTATAACATGCACCACCCTATACCCATGACTTATAGAGACCATGGAGAGGAATACTAATCCAGTCTCCTTTATTACAGACCCCAGCTTTAATGAGAACCTAACACCGATGCATACATTTTCTATACTCGAATGACTTTTCTTAAATGTGATACTTGTACGCTATGAGGGGCACTGACAAAAGGAAAATGGGGAGCAGCGCTGCCATTAAGAAGATAAATGGACATGTTTATGTCAGCCATTTCCCCCCCTCCCACCACCCCAATTACATAAGCCTCAACTAAAATAGTTTTCAAGTCTCTATTGTATATGAACATAAAGGATGCGCTTTCCTTTTCAGAGGGCCTGCTGCTATTACTGCTCAACTCTGATTACCCCAAGATCCAGATCAATATCCCAAGTTTTAGCACAAAGAATACATCTCACTCAATAAAAGGCCATTGGGGTTTCAAAATCACACCTAAGGAAAGTCATTTCTGTTGCATCCAACAAACCGCCTTCAGTTGTCAGGCTCTCGCATTCACATTCCTGCCTGATGACGCTCCACGATAGCAGAGCGGAGACCAGTACAGCTGTGGCTTCCAGCGTGGTTGGCATTCAACAAAATGGCTGTGGATGTTGGAAGGAAGCAACTTCCTAACGTACCTCTTCTTCTGGGAACCACTCCTTCCTCCTCCAGACCCAGCTAGAGAGGCTATCAAGGCCTCTGTCAGTCTGTAACAGTGGGGTGATGGATAGTGACGTGTGTCCGTGCCGCTAGGGGACTGAGTGGAGCTCCTAGGTGAAGAGTCATTTGCAGCAGCAGCGTGTGAGCCTCTGGCCGTGGGTAATGGGGAGGTATTAGTGACAGAGCCTGGCAGGGCAGCATCCTCTTGGTCATGCTGGGTCCTCACCTAGCTATCGCTCACTGACAGGGGCAGCACAGGCAGCCCTGATTTCCCCCTATCTGAGGCAAAAGCTCTAACAGGCTTCCTTTCCATAGGGCCAGATGGAGACATGCAGGAATGGTAGAGAGTACTGTACAGTGCTAACCTCTGAAAGTGGGGTTGTCGGAGAGGAGGTGAAAATGGAATGTGTAGAATTGATGCAGAGAGAATCGAGTCCCCACCCCACCAACCTGTGAGATACTTTCATACTGTAATCAGTGTGCAGATCAATACTGATATGTACAGTATAGTGTAATCACACACACTGGCGTCTTCTTGAGTTAGTGTTTATTTTCCCCAGCCTGTGTTTTATGACCTCAGTGCACCACTGCACAATGATGTGATCAGATGGTCCTGGAAGAGAATAAACACAACCTGGCTACCAAAGTGCCCTTTGGTTCCCTCTCCCACAGTACTTCAGCACCACATTATCCTCAATGGAGGTAAGATGAGTGGTGGTGCTAGCTAGGTAAATGTTTGCTGTCATCGTCCTTTCCCACAGAATTGACCTGCTGTTAGACTCTCCATCTAACTCAAACAGGGCTGCAGCAACTTACTGTAGCAACTGTAATATAGCTTCATATCATAATGCAGTCTACTGTAAGTGTCCATCCAACCCTGCCATAAAACAGGTGATAACTGTTTTACAACTACATGGGCTTATCTGGCTGTTGGACCAGCTAGTCCTCTTCCATATCCCTTTTCATGTTTCCCTCAGCTCGGCTGTGTGATGGGCAGCAGAAGGTTGCCATTCGTTCCTTTACTCTCAGATCAGATTAATCAATTTAGCCCTGTAAAACTATAAACCCCTCACTTTTTATTGATTTTTAATGGACTCCACACTCTAATTTCCCTGTCAGTAATGAATTGGCTGCCAGGACCAGTAGGACGCAGGAGCCTCCCACATGAGAACTCCAGTGTATGATGGATGCCTGGCACAACATGGCTATCGGTCTCCCGTTGTTGAAAGCTCTCAATCTCCGCTCGTTGTGCCAGCTTGGATGGGCCAGTAGTGTGAGGTGGGTGTAGGGGAGGCAATGAGGAGAATTTTCATCATGAAGTGATTACTTTCTTAATTAGTGTGATTAATATTCTTCCGGAGGAGCGGAGAAATGTGCTGCTGCAGTTGTGGCTGCCATCCCGGAGGAGAAGCAGGGGATTGATGGAGGTGTAGAGACGGAGGAGATTGCCTCTGATGGAGACTGCACGTTTAGCTGTTGAAGTTTGACACAAGTTGCATTGACCATATTTCATAATCAGGCATCTGACGGCTGTTAAAGATGAGGAATGTGTTCGCTAAGCTATTCCTGCATGTGTGTAGGCAGATTCTCTCAGAGATATGATGAACTGATAACACAGTCATATAGACTAGAAATATATCATGTATAATGTATGACATTTATGTAGAGATCCAAGTATAATTTGCTCATGTCTTAACCCTTTGGTTTTGTCTTTCAGTTGGTGTCAACATGTTCTACATCTGCATGGTAGTCTACCTGTATGGAGACCTGGCCATCTATGCTGCTGCTGTACCCATATCACTAATGGAAGTAGCCTGGTAAGACCAGCCAGCTGATTCATTACATTCATGGGTTTCTTATTTGGGGGTGTTATTTCAAGAAACTTTATGACTACTGTGGGTGCAGCTGACTTTCCCAAGTACTTGGAGCATTTACTTTTGGCAGGACAAAACCTATCCCTTTCTCTCAGTTCTGTTTTTGTCTCTGCACTTTGGCTGTTCCCTGACCTTCTGTCTCAGTAAAACTTTCTGATGAGGGGGCCTTTAGCCTTCCTGACTTCCCACCAGTGCTCTTGGCATTTACTTTTTGTTGACTGGCTCCCAGACAGGTTTTTATTACAAGTCCCCTCCACTGGCCCGGTGGGCTGGGTGAACATCACATATTCCATATTGTTCTAGTCTCAGACAGTATGACTCAGCCTGCAGATCTAAGGGAGGCTCTTCTCTAGAGAAACTATTGTACTGGTGAGACCACCTTAACCTCTCTGGGGTAGGTGGGACGCAATAGTCCCACCTGGCCAATAGCCAGGGAAAATACAGAGCACCATATTCAAATAAAATGATATAAAAATCTAACTTTCATTAAATCACACATGTAAGATACCAAATTAAAGCTACACTCGTTGTGAATCCAGCCATGTCAGATTTCAAAAAGGCTTTTCGGGGGAAAGCATAAGATGCTATTATCTGATGATAGCACAACAGTAAACAAAGAGTAGCATATTTCAACACTGCAGGCACGACACAAAACGCAGAAATAAAAATATAATTCATGCCTTACCTTTGACGAACTTCTTTTGTTGGCACTCCAATATGTCCCATAAACATCACAAATGGTCCTTTTGTTCGATTAATTCCGTCGATATATATCCAAAATGTCAATTTATTTGGCGAGTTTCATCCAGAAAAACACAGCTTCCAACTTGCGCAACGTCACTACAAAATATCTCAAAAGTTACATGTAAACTTTATCAAAACATTTCAAACTACTTTTGTAACAGGTATTTTTTTGTAATGTTAGGTATTTTTAAATGTTAATAATCGATCAAATTGAAGACGGGATGATCTGTGTTCAATACAAAAAGAAAACAAACTGACGCAACATTTCTGGTAATGTGCCTCTCTCAAACAATTTACTTCAAGTGACTCTCATTTAAGATGGCCGTACTTCTTCATTACACAAAGGAAAAACCTCAACCAATTTCCAAAGACTGGTGACATCCAGTGGAAGCGGTAGGAACTGCAAACAAGTCCCTTAGAAATCTGGTGTCCCAATGAAAACTCATTGAAAAGACAGTGACCTCAACATTTTTTATTTCTGAATGGTTTGTCCTCGGGGTTTTGCCTGCTACATAAGTTATGTTATACTCACAGACATGATTCAAACAGTTTTAGAAACTTCAGAGTGTTTTCTATCAAAATCTACTAATAATATGATTATCTTATATTATGGGATGAGTAGCAGGCAGTTGAATTTGGGCATGCTATTTATCCAAAAGTGAAAATGCTGCCCCCTACCCCGAAGAAGTTAACCGTCAGGATCACAATTCAATTTGGTGTAGCTTTATGACAGAAAGATGATTGACTTTCTCATGGTGTTCCAAAAAGTACAATTTCAACCAAAGACCCCCGCCCCAAACACTAAAGCGCTCTCCCATTTTGCCCAAATGACGTTAGATTATCAGTGACTCTTTAAGGGTTCAGTGAGCTCTGGGAGTGCCATATAGGGGCTTCTTATGAACATAATGTGGTGAGGATGAGATCCTTAAACATTTATAGAGATACTTAGCTTTTAAAGGTGAAGGGGAGTGAATACATTTCAATTCAAGATTACAATTTAACCACTTACCACATCAGAGGAAGTTCTATTAACATACCACCATAATAGCATAAAAAATATACATTTGTCCCTCTGACTCAGTGGGGTCGAAAAGCGCCGTGGTAACTTTCTAGCTAAAATGTGAGGCGGAACAGACACTTAAAAAGGAATTACCCTATGGCACAGATCGGAGCTCCCCGCTCGACTGGCTCTGCCACTGAGGAGAGCCAGGCGATTTGAGATCGCAGAGCGGTATCTCTTTGTAAAACCTTGCCGCAGCAGACGTCTCGGTGGCAGAGGCAGATTCTAATGATTATGTCCCATAATTGATGCTCAGTCTGCCGCACCTTGTTGGCAGCACTGAAAGGGTTTTGTGATTGCCTCAGAATGACAATGTGTAATTTTCCACCAGGAAGACTGGATCATCAATTGGATACTTTTCTTACTGATAATCTAACCGCTCCGAGGTAGTAGGAACTGGCCTCACTGATAATCTAACCGCTCCGAGGTAGTAGGAACTAACCTCGCTGATAATCTAACCGCTCCGAGGTAGTAGGAACTGACCTCGCTGATAATCTAACCGCTCTGAGGTAGTAGGAACTGACCTCATTGATAAATCTAACCGCTCCGAGGTAGTAGGAACTGACAAGTCTGCAAAGTTTTAGTAATTCTGCCCTGTCATATTTCATATTTTATCATTGCTTCATGTTCCTTTGCTATATTGTAAACTAGTCTTTCCTGTCGTATGTTATTCTTGGACTGACTTGATCTGATCATGAAGGGATTTGTAATGATCACCAGTCTGTCTGTTCTCTCTGTAGTGGTAACCACTCATGCAGTGCTGGCAGTGTGAAATACGACGACACCGACTTGTGCTGGGGGCCTGTCACCAGGAAAGACGCCTACAAGGTGTTTCTGGTGAGTACATACTGCACCCCTGTTTCTCACCCCTGTCCTTCTACCCTTGTCCCAAAGGCCCCTGGAGGATACATGGTGTACCACACCTCTCTCTGTCAGATCCTGCAATCGTGACAGCCCCAATGTGCCAACCCCTGTCTGTGTTAGTGTCAGCCTCAGCCCAGAGAGCCCCTTCCAGTTCGGTCTCCCTCTCACGCCACCCCTCCCGCAGCCCTCCTGAGCAAGTGTGTGTGCCCTTGAAGTCTTAAGAGAGCGAAACTCCTGCGATTTCCACTTTTGCTTTAACTTTGCTGGCCGACAGTGATAGATGTGCTGATCTCCTCCTGTATTATTTCCCCCCTCCACTGTTCTCACTCCTCCCTCCACCCTCACTCATTTTCAACAGAACGAGCATACTCAAACAATTCTCCAATAAATGCATTGTTGGTTTTATCTCGTCTGGGATAAGCCTCTTACATCATGTCAACGAATTGAAATTATGCTGATTTATAATCTCCTCCTGTATTTTTTTTGTTTACTTTGCAGTTTCACAAAGTTTCCTTTTAGGGAAAGGGACATTTCCACCTCTGTGTTAATTTATCTAACTGATTGCTTCTTATTATAGTAGATGTTGAGATGATGTCTGCTTGGTAATATGTTTAAAATAATTGACTGTATCTGACAGAAACTGTTTTCTGGTGTTTCTTGAAGAAGTTGTCTCCTGTTATTAGTTTTGGTCTCCTGCTTACAGGCATTTGGACTTCTAGGAGCTTAGTTGTATTTTCTCCCATTTTCGTCTCCATGAAACCTTATTAGATTTCTTCCTGTGGTGGACTCAGCTTTATATAAATAATTGGGCTTTGATAAAACATTCATCAGCTTCTGTTAGCACACAGGGAGTGGAGTGTCTTCCTGCTCCTCAGTCCCCCTTTGTCTTTGATGTGCCTGAGTCAAACGCTCTGGCCCCTTAGCCGCTGCCCACCACTCCCCATAATCACTTTAAATAATTGATTGCTCTCCATACACCGCTCTGTCCTGCCCAATGGAAATACCTCTCCCACCTACGCTATGCCTGCTTATGCCCTCTGACACGTCTCTGCCCCACCCCAAAGACCAAGGTGCCCTTCGTCCTAATGATGGGTCTATCTAGGCACAATGTCCACAACATCTAGAGTCTTTGCCATCTGGAGTCATTATGCAGCCCAGTATTTTCCTTTTTCTTTACAACGTCCATATCATTTCACTGGAAGGCTTCAAGCTCCAAACTAAGTGACCTGCTTTATCACCCTACTGCCAGTTTCTTTATGAACTGAGTGAGTCAGAGGGTGCTTTAGTATTGACTCCTATTATAATATGCTTAATCAGACTTTGGAAAACATTGGAACAGTTGTCAGAAAGGCTGACAATACGGCATTGGGAAATGCTTAATTATTTTGTTTTGGTTTAGCTAAAGAATTCAAATGAGCCTATTCATATATTATGCCGTCCCATTCTTTGAGTGTTTGAAAAAGGCATTACAAAAAGAACCATAATTACAGTTCCTAATTACATTTTTTGTTTTGGTTATGCAATTAGTTTGACTTAGTTTTGAGCCTCTAAGAGGGTGTAGGCATTAGCAAACACACTGCGTTCAATATGTTATCATTAGTTGCTGCTCAGTTGTTGTATACCAATGGAATTGCTCAAAGCTGGTCTTTGAACTATGTTCAGGAGGTTCTCTGTGTTTCAGTCGTCATTACATTCTATCTTTAATGGCCCTTCTCTCCTGTCCTCATCAACCACATTTCTCTCCTCACCATCACACCATCTTCTCAACCTCAAAATCGAGTAGTCTCTCCTGGCAACAGATTGTCAGTTAATCCTCCATTTGTACCTTGACCAGGCATGTGTAGCTCCCAGTTCTATAGGTGTCATTGATATGGGGCTTTAATCCCATGCTATGGTATTATCTGTTTCCTTAAGGGATTTTACTGTGGTAACTGCTCTGTGTACCATATTTATTAATCTTAAATAATCAATAGTGTGTGTAATGTGTATGTTGTGGTTTTGTGCTAAGCACTAATGCTACCTGACCTTCCTCAGTTGGGTGCGTATTTGGTCTGCCTGGGCTGCCGTACTGGGTAGGGCACCACTGGCTGCCACAGGGGGAGTGGGATTGATGTCGGACACATTAGTCCAGCCACAGTGTTATTAGGGTTTAGAAAAGGAAGCAAGGAAAGATTAAAGGGCAGCCCGATTACAGCATAACGGCGCACAGCTGTAATCCCTGTGTGGGTGGCTGTTTGTGAGAGAAGGAAAGAGACTGATAGAGTGAAAGAGAAGGAGAGAGCATGATATAGAGAACTCAGGTTAATGTCACAGACAGACAGAAGTAGGGTTGATGGAGTGGTTCCTCCAGGGGGCCTTCTACCCTCTGCACCCTCAAGAATGGACTGTTGTCCATACAGACAGGCTTAAGAGCTTTTTTTCACCTGCCCTGTACTGTGTTGGTCTGAAATTCACAACCCTGGGCGTTGTGTGTTTCGGACCACCGGCCTCCTCATCAGACCAGGTTTTTATAGATGCCACCCACATATCAGTGATCTGCCCGGCCAGGCTGCTCTAATCGTCATCAACTGAGCCACAAGCTAGTCTTATTCTAGATCTCGTTGGTCGATTTGAATGTCCCAGTCCCTTTATCAGAACAAGATACAAGACACATTTCAGTTGAAGGCATTCAGTTGTACAACTGACTAGGTATCCCCCTTTCCCTTACATGACCAAAACTGTGGACACCTGCTCGTCGAACATCTCATTTCAAAATCTAACCTACCACTTTGCGGCTGAGTCATTGTTGCTCCTAGACGTTTCCACTTCACAATAATAGCACTTACAGTTGACCAGGGAAGCACTAACAGGGCAGAATTTTGACGTACTGATTTGTTGGAAAGGTGGCATCCAATGACGGTGCCACGTTGAATGTCCCTGAACTCTTCAGTACGGGCCATTTTACTGCCAATGTTTGTCCATGGATGTTGCATGGCTGTGTGCTCGATTTTATACACCTGTCAGCAGCAGGTGTGGTTGAAATAGCCGAATCTACTAATTTGAAGAGGTGTCCACATACTTGTGTGTGTGTCTGTGTGTGTATATATTAGAGGTCGACCGATTATGATTTTTCAACGCCGATACCGATTATTGGAGGACAAAAAAAGCCGATACCGATTTAATCGGCCGATTAATAAAAAAAAATAAAAAAATGTTTTATATATAGATATATATATCATACACACACACACAGTTTTGTAATAATGACAATTGCAACAATACTGAATGAACAATGAACACTTATTTTAACTTAATATAATACATAAATACACACACACACACACAGCTCTGAAGTGACAATGATACTGAAGAGTCTGCTTAGGAGACAAATACTCTCAACTGTTTGAATAAAAATAGAGTTTAAGTTACCTGTGATGAATGTTGAAAACAAAAACTGTCATTTCTATATTCAGGAAATTCTATTTTAATAATGGGCATGGTAAGAATTGACGACCAAAGTGCGAGTCATAATTCCCATGACACTTTCTAGCAAAATCTGAAAAGCGGTTCCTTCATTTATTCCATAGGATATTTTTAGATTCACTTAAAATAAGGTCTGTGTTTCGTGTAGGATTACACCACCTTGCCAATTTTATAACTGTGTAGATATCCATAGGACAAGGTAACTGATCAATATTGGCTAAATATAAGCGAAGATAAAAAAAAATGTAGAGTGGATTTATGAAAATATGTTGACAAACGTTACCTTATCCTAGTGAGATTTACACGGGTATCAAAACGTCGAGGCGGTTTAAGCCTGCACGAAACACAGACCTTATTTGAAGTAGATCAAGACATTCTCTATGGAAGACATGAACGGTAAAATAACGAAGGAACCCCTTTCAAGTTCAGCCACAAGTTATTACCGGAATTATAACGCATCGACTATTTATCTCTAAACCATATACCTTTGACTAATCCGGAAACTATCACCTCGAAAACAAAACGTTTATTCCGTTCCGTATTTTATCTAACGGGTGGCATCCATGAGTCTAAATATTCCTGTTACATTGCACAACCTTTAATGTTATGTCATAATTACATAAAATTCTGGCAAATTAGTTCGCAAAGAGCCAGGCGGCCCAAACTGTTGCATATACCCTGACTCTGCGTGCATTGAACGCAAGAGAAATGACACAATTTCACCTGGTTAATATTGCCTGCTAACCTGGATTTCTTTTAGCTAAATATACAGGTTTAAAAATATATACTTGTGTATTGATTTTAAGAAAGGCATTGATGTTTATGGTTAAGTACACATTGGAGCAATGACAGTCATTGATTGATTGTTTTTTATAAGATAAGTTTAATGCTAGCTAGCAACTTACCTTAGCTTAATGCATTCGCGGCACAGGCAGGCTCCTCGTGGAGTGCAATGTAATCAGTGTTAGAGCATTGGACTAGTTAACTGTAAGGTTGCAAGATTGGGTCCCCCGAGCTGACAAGGTTAAAAATCTGTCTTTCTGCCCCTGAACGAGGCAGAACGTTCCTAGGCCGTCATTGAAAATAAGAATGTGTTCTTAACTGACTTGCCTAGTTAAATAAAGATTAAATAAAAAGGTGTAAAAAAATAAATAATAATAGTATATATAGTGTAGTATATATAGTGTACCTCACATTATGCTTGTAGATCTCTCATTTCATTTGTCATTTTTTTCTCAGACAGTTGCCCCACGGTGGTTGCAGCAATGTTTGTTGTGCTTGGACAACAGATTGTGGGTTATTTTTAGTATGTGACAGAACAGCTGTCCCAGTTCAGAAAGTAGTTCTGCTCTACTAGCAGACCCACAAGGCTCTGGGGATCAGCACAGAGAAGGGGAGAGAGGTGAGAAAAACACTGACCAAATCAAGGATCATCTATTATATAGGAGGGACTATTTTGATAACCGCTGTCAATAGATTTCTTCAGCTTATCTGAACAATTGGGAAGAAGCTACCGTCTTCACAGCCTGTCTAAGGCTGGGAATTTCCAGGGACCTCGCGATGTTATCACGATACTTAGGTGCCAATATGATATGTATTGTGATTCTATATGTAATTCAATTCGATAATGCTGCAGAGAGACAAGAGAGCATGAGAAAATGAGTTTTGATCAGTCATGGAAATAAATGCTGAAAACATGTTGGCTCACTATTTAAAAAGATGGAGAACAAACTGTAGGATGAAAAATACCGGAGTTTTGACTCAGGTACAGCCGACTTGCTCTAGCTAATGCTACCAAGCAACAAAAAAAGTGTGTATATATATATATATCACACACAGTTGAAGTCGGAAGTTTAGACCTTAGACCTTACATACACCTTAGCCAAATATATTTAAACTCAGTTTTTCATAATTCCTGACATTTAATCCTAGTAAAAATTCCCCGTCTTAGGTCAGTTAGTATCACCACTTCATTTTAAGAATGTGAAATGTCAGAATGATAGTAGAGAGAATGATTTATTTCAGCTTTTTTTCTTTCATTACATTCCCAGTGGGTCAGACATTTGCATACACTCAATTAGTATTTGGTTAGCATTGCCTTTAAATTTGTTTAACTTCGGTCAAACGTTTCGGGTAGCCTTCCACAGGCTTGCCACAATAAGTTGGGTGAATTTTGGCCCATTTCTCCTGACAGGGCTGGTGTAACTGAGTCAGGTTTGTAGGCCTCCTTGCTCGCACACGCTTTTTCAGTTCTGCCCACAAATCTTCTATAGGATTGAGGTCAGGACTTTGTGATGGCCACTCCAATACCTTGACTTTGTTGTCCTTAAGCCATTTTGCCACAACTTTGGAAGTATGCTTGGGGTCATTGTCCATTTGGAAGACCCATTTGCGACTAAGCTTTAACTTCCTGACTGATGTCTTGAGATGTTGCTTCAATATATCCACCTAATTTTACCTCCTCATGATGCCATCTATTTTGTGAAGTGCACAAGTCCCTCCTGCAGCAAAGCACCCCCACAACATGATGCTGCCACCCCCGTGCTTCACGGTTGGGATGGTGTTCTTGGGCTTGCAAGCCTCCCTCTTTTTCCTCCAAACATAACGATAGTCATTATGGCCAAACAGTTCTGTTTTTGTTTCATCAGACCAGAGGACATTTCTCCAAAAAGTACGATCTTTGTCCCCATGTGCAGTTGCAAACTTTGGTCTGGCTTTTTTATGGCGGTTTTGGAGCAGTGGCTTCTTCCATGCTGAGCGGCCTCTCAGGTTATGTCGATATAGGACTCGTTTTACTGTGGATATAGATACTTTTGTACCTGTTTCCTCCAGCATCTTCACAAGGTCCTTTGCTGTTCTGGGATTGATTTGCACTTTTCGCACCAGAGTACGTTCATCTCTAGGAGACAGAACGCGTCTCCTTCCTGAGCGTTATGACGGCTCCGTGGTCCCATGGTGTTTATACTTGGGTACTATTGTTTGTACAGATGAACGTGATACCTTCAGGCATTTGGAAATTGCTCCCAAGGATGAACCAGACTTGTGGAGGTCTAACAATTTTTTTTCTGAGGTCTGTCTGATTTCCTTAGATTTTCCCATGATGTCAAGCAAAGAGGCACTGAGATTGAAGGTAGGCCTTGAAATACATCCACAGGTACACCTCCAATTGACTCAAATTATGTCAATTAGCCTATCAGAAGCTTCTAAAGCCATGACATCATTTTCTGTAATTTTCCAAGCTGTTTAAAGGCACAGTCAACTTCATTAATGTAAACCCACTGTGAATTGTGATACAGTGAATATAAGTGAAATAATCTGTCTGTAAACAATTGTTGGAAAAATGACTTGTGTCATGCAAAAAGTAGATGTCCTAACCGACTTGCCAAAACTTTAGTTTGTTAACCAGAAATTTGTGGAGTGGTTGAAAAATGAGTTTTAATGACTACATCATGAGTGTCTGTGAACTTCTGACTTAAACTGTATGTGTATATATATGTATGTATGTATGTATTAAATATATTTTTTTTTACAAATCGATATGTAACTGTATCGATTCCCCCCCGTCACTAAGCCTGTCAAACCACTCTCTCTCAGATTGAGAGGTAGTGCCTACACATAGTATGAACTTTGCACCTCATACATACATGCATGCAGAGGACATGAGTGAAACTCAATAACAATTTTCACTGGATTGCACGGAATGGAATTCACAATTCTGGAGGTTAGCCTCACACCTTACCCTGAGGTGTCTGGACTATTTGTCAGGTTGACTTATCGTCAATGGCCAGCTCTGCGAGTTCTTTTGAAACTTAGTCATATCAGTTCATTCAGTGACTTTGTGACTGAAATTAAAAAAGTATTCCAGGTGATCAAAGGCTTTATCATTCTGTAAACCTTCAATGGACGTCAAGCTTTTCACACAGCTTGTGCTGGGCTGGTCTTTGTCAGTTCCTTTCACATTCTTTAGTCCCTTTCAGACGGAGCTCAGACGACATTGATTGTAAACACACAGGCTTTTGTCATAGCAACACTGACTAATAACAGCATACAAGCTGCACGGTGGGTGACCTGTTTGGTTCGCTCTGACCTTTGGTTAGATCAATGGTGTCCACACAAAACGCTATGTATCATGCTGTGGAGCATGGCAGCCATTTTCTCCATCACGATCTGCAAAACCTCTTAACCCTTTTACACTTGTAGGAATTGGACTATATGGATAGGGCTAAATTAAAATGTTTTTGACAGAACAAATATGAAAATGATATGCATAACCATGGTAGCAATTGAAAGGAAACAGTTTGGATATTATTGGAAAATGATTAGACCAAAGGTGAGGACACAACAGTTCACCTGACACAAGACTGAATCCAAACATTACACTGTTGATTTTCTGTGCATTTTACATTTATTGTCCTTCTGTTGCATTTGTTGATAATAAAATCTGAAAATACTCTGGATATATTCAGTAACATAAGAATATTCCTGGAAAATGTGGCGTAGGTGCAACATAAGACAAATAATTCCAAGTGTTTGAGTGAGAGGACTAACTGGTGTATCCACGTGGCCACAAACCTCTCCAAAGTGTGCACGTATCCTAAGTCATTTTAATGCACTTTTATTACTCAGAGAATAGTCTTCAACTACAAGGTGCTTTTTTTGCCCTCTTGTCTGTCGTATCCTGCATCCCAGCCGTCACACAATTACTGTTGTTTTCGCAATCCAGAAACTGTCCATTTATAAATCACAGTCTGGGTCAGGTGGGCATCATTTGAAAGCTTGCTATATTGCCAACATGACAAACGAAATTCTAAAGTAAGATTTTACAAAGTTAGGCTTTCACAATGCAATTCAGGGAAATTGGTCATAATTTTGGTGCGCATCGGAATGAGTCATGAGTGCATTCAGGTGCATGTGCCGTGGCAAATTTTCTTCACAAAAGACAAAAATAGGCTCATTCTGTTCAGACACCCCAGTTTATGATGCCATGTCATCTTGTAACTGTACATCAAACATAGTGATCATAAACGTTGATATTGCATATGCATGAGTTTGATCATATAGAAATGTGAAGTGCACATTTGTACTCACTTGTATGACATAATACATAACAAACGTCATCTTCCAAAATACATAGTCCTCTTAATTTTAATGTGTGTTTGTAACTGCAACTACTTGTCAAACAAAGTTCAGAACAGCGGTCAGTCAAACCCTTACAGTGACGTGAAGCGCAGAGCTCTGACGTCATGTATAGCATGTTACTCTTCAGCCACTGCGTTCCAATTTAGGCATTTATCCATTCCCAAATCTGCCATTTTCATCCTGTACAAGGTACGAGTGTAAAGGGCTACGAAGATGAGTTGGGTGAGATTTGATCTGCTGCTGATTGATTCTCGTGTCCAGTACCCAGGCTGTTTTCACTCTCCCTTAAAACTAATGTACAGTATCTTTAGACAATAAGAGAAATCTTACATCCTAACTACTCACGTAGATTGGGCTTTTCCTCAGTCATGCATATCCAAGCGTAAGGTTGTAGGTCATTGTGTGCTTGGCCAATCCTAGCCGTTGACCTGCCCTTTACATTGGACCACAGTTTTAATTGTAAGGATTATGTTTCGGCGTGAAAGTGCAACAATGGGGTCTTTCTGGGGACTGGCTTAACCCCAGCAGAGAGATTTCCTGAGACCTCAATTAAATTTCTTTGTCCGTTGTTGCACCCTGGCGAGGTTTACCTTTTGATTTTCAATTGCAATTTGCAACACCATTGGGATTTTACTGCATATAAAAGGCCATAGCTGTCCACTGGTTCCATAATGCATACAAATACTGTTGGGCGGCAGCGTAGCCTAGTGGTTAGAGCATTGGACTAGTAACTGAAAGGTTGCAAGTTCGAATCCCCGAGCTGACATGGTACAAATCTGTCGTTCTGCCCCTGAACAAGGCAGCTAACCCACTGTTCCTAGGCCGTCATTGAAAATAAGAATTTGTTCTTAATGTTCTTAACTGACTTGCCTAATTAAATAAAGATAAAATAAAAAATAAATATACTGTTGGATAACCCAACTGTGATTTAAATGGCTGATTTTATATTGAGAATGTTTTTTTTGTGGTTGAGAAAGTGATGGAAATCAATACTGTATATCAGCTCAAAATGAGGTTTTGCTGACACTGCGTTCTTTCCCTGTTTGTCTTTATGCATATGTGCGTATTAAAGGCTGTGTCTATTAGACCACTCAAAGGGAGTGGATGCCCTGTGAATTGAAATATTCTCTCAGCGGGCGCCACCCACCATGAAACGAGGCCACCTTTGTGTCAACCATCTGTTTAGATCCACTCCATTGAACTAGTCAGACTCACTCACACACTCGGGGACCCACAGAGAGAACAGACGCAGATAAGCCCAAATAATACACAAAGATACAGTATTTTACCCCATGCTTTCTTTTCATACCTCTGTCTGTATGGTGAAAAGCGAGTGATGCTTTCTTCAGATGTTTGTGTGTTTCACTTTGGAGGAGAGGGAGCGAGGGTGCTGTAGTGTAGCTCTGTTGTGGTGCAGCCATCCCAGAGCTGCAGGGAGATGACAGTGCAGATGGTTTAATAGAGATTACCTCAGCAGGGGGAAGTGTTTGAGTTGGGAACCACACAAGTGGAGTCCACTCCACACCAACACAAGGCAGAACCCAATCAGAGCTGCAGATCAGGACATTGCAGAGGAACACAGCCGTACTGGGAGAGGACTGGAGGGACTGTTGGCAAGGGGGACTTAGAGGTCATGCAGGAGAGAGGATACAGGCTCTCTGAGTCAGAGAACAATAATGTAGGCTGAGGATCCAACTGATCATCCAGTCAGACTTTTGAAAGACTAGAACCTATACTTACCCTGTTTAGGAAGAGTTTGTCCCATCTGTGTTTGCTACTACAGCATATTTATTCCACTCCAGCAGATTGAGCAGTTGTTAACATTTTTTGTGTGTGAGTTCTGCTGGTGCTGCTGTCACATTACCATGAAGAGTGGCAGTTAGCCACACGAGACAAACTGCTAACGCCATCAAATGTGCTTAAGGATCTCTTTGGCAGCTGTCACTACAGAACGCAATGTGGCTTGCCTGTGATTTGTAACAAAGGTAATACATGGTTTAATTATTGCCTTCAGCCTGTCCATTTAACTCAGTTTTTCCTCCGTCTTTTTGCTTATAGACTCTGCAGACGATCATCATTTGAGAAGTTATTTCACTCATTGGTTTTGAGAAAACAAAACAAGGGAGTAGTGTAGCCCATTGCTTTCTATTACTTTTAATGGCATTGTCTGTGTCAATTGTTTATTCTTTCCTTTTCTCAGGGGAGTAAGATAAAATAGACGTATTTGGCCTGTCTAACACGTTAAAGTCCGTGCCTCGTGTTTAAGGAGAAAATCTACATGCTGAGTACAATATTGTTTTCTGTTTTGAAAAGCTGGTTATCTGGTACAAGGACATTGCAGAATGATGTAAGGGTCTTGCTCGGTGGGTGGCTGAACGCTAACAAACGTGATTCTCATGGAATTAATCTGCCGCTTAAACGGAACACAGGCTCCCATTTAAAAAGGGACAGGTTTCAAGAGACTTTTACATTCAGACCTTGTGCCCTTGGGCTGATTGTTTGTATGGCTGTGTGTTGGTGTATTTGTCTGGGCCTGCTGGTTAGGCTGACCAGACCCAGCCTCCTATTGAAAGAATGACCCAACCGTTTGCACCCTTCTCCAAAGCCAGGAAATAAAAAGGGACAATCCGCTTCCTCATAGAGCTTGTCTTTTTCAATTACACCGTGACATGGAGCATATTCATGAAAAGGCCCCTTAGTTGATGTATTATTTAATTTATTCTTCATAAGGTCCATCGTCATAATTGAATGAGACCTTGTTCTCTGTGCGATATGGCACCCCCTTCTCCACATCCCCTACTAAAAGTTATAACGATCGGGAGAGTGAAATAGCCGAGGTCCAATTAAACCACAGGCAAATTATCGTTTCGAATTTCCTCCCAGTTATGTGCCTTGCCTGTCATAAATCTTCCCTTTGCGGTGTTGCTCGTTATTTTTTACCTGGGTGTATAATGGTTTCTTTTGAGGAGCCAGAGATGTTAATTAGGCAAACCAACTGGAAGGCAACTGCACCCCAGGTCCCCATATGAAGTCATAGTGGTTAAATGAGTGCTATGCTCATCATTCTTTACTTTCACAACTGATTATTGTTCCCAATTTACTCTGGCTACCCAAATAGAGGCAGCTGGCACAAATGTGTCCACAACAGTTTTTCGGGAGGTCTGGTTAAGCTAAACCCATATTTCTGGGAAGTTGTGAATGATAAATTAGGGAATAGTTTTAAATGTTGGCTAAGAGTTTAGCTCATGTCTTATCCTTGGTATCCTCTCATCTCTCCAGAGAGAAGTGCATTTTGAGATCCAGTGTAAAGGCAGAGCTTTATATCAGCCCCTCGATTGCTCTGTTGAACTAAGAATGACCTTTACAGGTCACACCCAAGTTCAGTATTTGTTTACGCTGATGTTATGTCTGCTCAGTGATTGTTGTATGCCACAACATTCTCTGATAGACTTCAAAGGCTTGAAACTCTGAACATCAGAGGGGTTTTGAAGCTAGGATAAAGGGAGTAATCCAGTCTTATCTGTACAGTATAGAGTTGATCATCCTCATCATTTCCTCTCCTCATTGCTTCAGTCTCTTTCTGTTTCAGTAATGGCTTGGTGATATCACTGAAGTTACTAACTCATATCTATCAAATCAAACTTTATTTGTCATATGCGCTGAATACAAGTGTAGACCTTACCGTGAAATGCTTACTTACAAACCCTTAACCAATAGTGCAGTTTAAGAGTTAAGAAAATATTTACCAAATAAACAAAAGTTTTAAAAAAGTTTATAAAAAATAAATAGAAAGTTACACAATAACGTGACAGTAACGAGGCTATATACAATGAGTACCGGTATCGATTAATTGTTCAGCAGTCTTATGGCTTGGGGGTAGAAGCTGTAAAGGAGCCTTTTGGTCCTAGACTTGGTGTTCCTGTACCGCTTGCTGTGCGGTAGCAGAGAAAACAGTCTATGATTTGGGTGACTGGGTCTCTGACAATTTTTTTATGGGCTTTCCTCGGACACCGCCTATTATATAGGCCCTGGATGGCAGGCAGCTTGGCCTCAGTGATGTACTGGGCCGTACGCACTACCCTCTGTAGCGCCTTACGGTCAGATTGCCATACCAGGCAGTGATTGAACTGGTCAGGATGCTCTCAATGGTGCAGCTGTAGAACTTTTTGAGGATCTGGGGACCCATGCCAAATCTTTTCAGTCTCCTGAGGGGGAAAAGGTTTTGTTGTGCCCTCTTCACGACTGTCTTGGTGTGTTTGGACCATGATAAGTTCCTTGGCGTCCACATCACCAACGATCTAACTCTTGACCCGCTCCACTACAGTTCCGTTGATGTTAATAGGGGCCTGTTCGGCCCGCCTTTTCCTGTAGTCCACGATCAGCTCCTTTGTCTTGCTCACATTGAGGGAGATGTTGTTGTCCTGGCACCACACTGCCAGTTCTCTGACCTCTTCCCTCTAGGCTGTCTCATCGTTGTCGGTGATCAGGGCTACCACTGCTGTGTCGTCAGCAAACTTAATGATAGTGTTGGAGTCGTTTGGCCACGCAGTCGTGGGTGAAAAGGTAGTACAGGAGGGGACTAAGAACATACCCCTGAGGGGCCCCAGTGTTGAGGATCAGCGTGGCAGACGTGTTGTTGCCTACCCTTACCACCTGGGGGCGGCCCGTCAGGAAGTCCAGGATCCAGTTGCAGTGGGTCTAGGGTATCCGGGAGGATGTTGTTGATGTGAGCCATGACCAGCCTTTCAAAGCACTTCATGGCTACCGACGTAAGTGCTACGGGTCGGTAATCATTTAGGCAGGTTACCTTCTCTTCCTTGGGCACAGGGACTATGGTGGTCTGCTTGAAGCATGTTGGTATTACAGACTCAGTCAGGGAGAGGTTGAATATGTCAGTGAAGACACTTGCCAGTTGGTCCGCGCATGCTTTGAGTATACGTCCTGGTAATCCATCTGGACCTGCGGCTTTGTAAATGTTGACCTATTGGCTTGTTTGATGGTTTGTCTGAGGGCATAGCGGGATATCTTATAAGTGTCCGGATTAGTGTTCCGCTCCTTGAAAGCGGCAGCTTTAGCCTTTAGCTTGATGCGGATGTTGCCTGTAATCCATGGCTTCTGGTTGAGATATGTATGCACTGTCACTGTAGGGACGACGTCGTCGATGCACTTATTGATGAAGCCGATGACTGAGGTGGTATACTCCTTAATGCCAATGGATGAGTCCCGGGAACATATTCCAGTCTGTGCTAGCAAAACAGTCCTGTAACGTAGGTTGAATCTATGTCTGCTACAGTTACTTCGGAGTCTTAGGAATTGAGCTACCGATAGGTTCCGCTTATGGTGTACGGGGTGGTTACTGTCTGTGTGTAAAAGTGTATTCCTACTGTGCGGCTTGCAGAAGATAGTAGACTCCAAGTCTGTTTTCTTCTCTTCTTCTCTCTGTTGTGAATTTGAGATTTGGGTCAGATAAATTATAAGAAATGAACTCTGAGAAGGAGACCTTCAGTACCGTTCCATACCAGTAGGATGTCGTCTATGTATCTTTTCCAAAGGGTGATATTCTGGAAATATGGGTTTTTCTGGACATCATAAATGAAGGTCTCCTCCCAGTGTCCCATGAATACATTTGCATAGTTAGGAGCGAAGTCAGCTCCCATTGCTGTACTCTGAATCTTTTGGTAGAAACTTCCAGCATATAACTTAATTTTACCTCAAGTTAGTCCCTTTGGAAGTTTTTCTTGGTAAGGCCTTCTTATAGTTATTCTAACATGTTCAAAGTGCACATCAGAAGTCTGTAAGAAGGACCACATATCATTGCATCCTCGACATGCATGTTCTTCTGAATGCGATTTCGGTCACTCTGAGCACGGTGTGTAGATGCCCTAATCAGGTTACGCACCCAATGCATATGGGTCCGGTAAATTTAAAATGTTGCCGGTCAAATGTCCGGCACAACCATTTCCTAATGGAAACCCTCATGTGACATCGTTATTCAAACAAAGCAGCAGTATGTGAGGGCATACATTTGAGACCTCTGTGGTCATCACCATTTAGTCTCAAATAGACTCACACAAGTGGAACACTGCAATCACTTGCTTAATCATGCTGTAAATGGTTCTTAATAGTTGAGCGATTGCCTTTGAAAAAGTTTAGGCCTACACATGGATTCTCTGTCAGACTGTCCCGAGACCGTATGCTGACCTAGGAATGCTGGCGGATTGTGAAAGTCTTGGCCTGACAAATACTAGTTGGCCATGCCAAGCCCAGCCAGTGTGATTTATTAGTACTGCAGTGAAATAAATAAAGATGCATCTATATGCGTGCTTTAGTCTTCATGTGGGCTAGCCCTACAGCGGTGTGTACATTTGAAATACCACGGGTCAAATTTCTTTGATTTTACTGACGTCTGCTTCAACTTCCTTCATTAGTGTTCTGTCATCTCCTACTGAGACAGATTGAAGAGGAATTGGGCACAACTGCATTACTGTAGTGTTGAGCAATTCTGATGTGTTAAATAGTCACAGGCAGGTGGCAAAATATCCCATCTACACTTACCCCCCCATCACCTACACTTACCTCCCCCTCCTCCATGTCCCATCCCATCCTCTGGCTGCTGTCATCCTTTCTCTCATTACAGTCATCTTTAATTGCGTAGAGACTAGATGGTTGTCTCCTGGGTCATCTACTTAATTAACAGTAAAAGTGTCTGTGTTGAGTATATCTCACTTCCTCCGAGAGCGGGCTGTGTAGGAGAAAGATGAGTGTTGAGGTAGTTTTTATTCTGTTCACACATCTCACAGTGATGCTAGCCATGAGCTAACCATTAGGCTCATACATCTGGACATCAGCTTGACCTTGGTGAGTGTGAAGCTAATGGAATCAAGACAAAATGTGTTCCTTGTAGCCTTGTCAAAGTTGCAATTTTCTAATTTAGCATTGTAAGGTCATATTTTAGACAGTTATTGAGGTAAGCTCACTTCTGGGTAGAGTCCGTTTGTACTGGGTGCGTCATTGAGTGTTTGTGGGACAGCTGTAACACGTGGAGGTCCAGTGGGAACCCTGTATGTCAAGCTACTTGGGTCCACACACCTCTGTATAAAGATCCTGTCCCATTCTATCTGACAGGTTTCCAACCCGTCCATAGTCTCAGCCTGGCTCACTGACTTCCTGAAGCCTCCTCTATAGGTGGACTTTCACACACAAGCCATGTCCACGGAGAGAGACCGTGTTATGTATTCATCTCTGGTGGTTTTATATCCCTGTTTATTTTGGAAGTGTTCAGTTTACACTTGCCTGATAGTGACCTCGGGGCCTGCAGGGCCGGTGATGCATCCACAGTTGATGCAGAGGTGATCTGACATTGATGAGTCTATGGCTGTTCGTCACACAGGGGGATGGCAAGGCTGCTGCTACCACAAGATATGAGCTCTCCTTTATACCCAATAAAGCCTCTGTCTCTGTGTGTTTCTCCTACACTCACAGAGGGGAAAATAATGAATGAGCCCAGGCCTAACATCCCTTCAAGTAATTTATGTATTTTGTGTTTGTACAGCAGAATTGCTTTTTTGGGGGGGGGATCAAAACAAGTTGTTCGATGCAGTTCTAGGAATGTGTTCTTCTGAAGACTGCAGGAGTTGGGGCTCACACGCATCGCACCGAATGTGGATCTAGCGTTCGTCTGCAGATCGTGTTTTAGGGACCACACGCTGTAGACGTCGGCCTGCCTACATTTTTTCATGCGATTCTATTTATAATAACGTCTTCAACGTATCTCAATCATTGTCATGTGGTTTTTCAAAATTCTATCTAAATGAAAATGATACAAACCTAAAAAAGTTACTTCTATTGCCATTTCTAACTATGTAAAAATTACCTATATAAAGTCACAAAAACATTGCAGCCTGCAGGTAGAAATATCCAGATTAAAAAGAGATATATATATCCTTTAAATCACATTGGCTACACATGGCCTGTCTGCAACAAATTTTAAACATGGTATCAACTATTAACTTGGGTCTGGCCCAAAGCTTGCGCTAGTGAACTTGCAACATTGTATAAAATATTCTGGGCCCTCAGTTTCCTGCACCAGTGAGCTCTGTACAGACACAGCTGTAGGCAAAGAAGCAGTGCTTGACTTGGGCTGGAGCTCACTGGAGCTGAGAGCTGTTCCTCTTATAGAATATTAGCTCAAAATGATTGTGGAGCTCCTGCACCTAAATATAAACCGTACCAACTAAAATGAGTACCGGAACCTAAGTCCAGCACTGATAAGAAGCCTGTTTTATGACTTTTCCACTGGATCAGGGCATGATATTTTTCCCTTTCACGCTGAGTGGTTATCGAAAGGGAGAGAGCTGGAAAGATTTTTCAAATGCATTGAGGAATTATTGTAATTATCAATGGATGTAAAAACAGACTTTGTTTGCTTGCTGTTTGAGGTGAAGAAAACAACATCACTTTGAGAAGCTCCACAGGTCATTCATTAGTGGTGGTGTGGTTAAGCCAATCAGAAATACTATCAGATCCCCATATGGGCATATTTATATGCCTACATTTGTGCGCCGGCCAGGTAGCCTATAAGCCTACTTCTATGCGTGCGCATCCTTACTCAACATTGACAGGAGCGCTTCCAACAAAATTGACAGAACTCGTAAATGGAATTAAACAAACCAAGAGTAGCATAGGTTCTCTGCAAACAATGTGTCCACTTCGACAATGAGAACAGGAAGACTGGAATAATATTGAATGCATTAAATTAAATGACCGTACCCAAAGTAACAAACATTGTAGATTTAAAAATTATAGGAATTTACCTTAAATCTACTACTGGTGATATACAGTGCATTCAGAAACTATTCAGACCCCTTCTCTTTTTCCACATTTTGTTACGTCACAGCCTTATTCTGTAGTAAATTAAATTGATTGGACATGATTTGGAAAGGCACACACCTGCCTATACAAGGTCCCACAGTTGACAGTGCGTGGCAAAGCAAAAACTAAGCTATGCGGTTGACGGAATTGGCCGTAGAGCTCCGAGACAGGATTCTGTCGAGGCTCAGATCTGGGGAAGGGTACCAAAACATTTCTGCAACATTGAAGGTCCCCAAGAACACAGTGTCCTCCATCATTAATGGAAGAAGTTTGGTACCACTGAGACTCTTCCTAGATCTGTCTGACTGGCCAAACTGAGCAGTCAGGGGAGAAGGGCTTTGGTCAGGGAGGTGACCAAGAACCCGATGGTCACTCTGACAGAGCTTCAGAGTCCCTCTGTGGAGATGGGAGAACCTTCCAGAAGGCAATACATCTCTGCAGCACTTCACCAATCAGGCCTTTATGATAGTGGCCTGACGGAAGCCACTCCTCAGTAAAAGGCACAGCCCGCTTGGAGTTTGCCAAAAGGCACATAAAGGACTCTGACCATGAGAAACAAGATTCTCTGGTCTGATGAAACCAAGATTGAACTCTTTGGCCTGAATGCCAAGCTTCACGTCTGGAAGAAACCTTGCACCATCCCTACGGTGAAGCATGGTGGTGGCAGCATCATGCTGTGGGGATGTTTTTCAGTGGCAGGGACTGGGGGACTAGTCAGGATTAAGGGAAAGATGAACGAAGCAAAGTACAGAGAGATCCTTTAATGAAAACCTTCTCAAGAGCACTAAGGACCTCACTGGGGAGAAGGTTCACCTTCCAACAGGACAATGACCCAAAGCATACAGCCAAGACAATGCAGGAGTGGCTTCGGGACAAGTCTCTGAATGTCCTGGAGTGGCCCAGCCAGAGCCCAGACTTGAACCCGATCTAACATTTCTGGAGAGACTGAAAATAGCTGTGCAGCGACGATCCCCATCCGACCTGACAGAGCTTGAGAGGAACTGCAGAGAGGAATGGGAGAAACTTCCCAAATGCAGGTGTGCTAAGCGTCATACCCAAGAAGCCTCGGCTGTAATTGCTGCCAAAGGTGCTTCAACAAAGTACTGAGTAAAGGGTCTGAAATACTTATGTAAATGTAATATTTCAGGTTTTTATTTTTAATACATTTGCCAAAAATATTTAAAAAACGATTTTTGCTTTTTCATTATGGGGTATTGTGTGTAGATTGATGAGGGGGGAAAAACTATTTTAACCACTTTAGAATTAGGCTGTAACGTAACAAAGTGGAAAAAGTCTAGGGGGTCTGAATACTTTCTGAATGCACCATATGTAATGGGGAATTGACATACACTAGCAATCAAACGTAAACAATTCACACAAAGTAATGAATCAATTAATGTGCACAAATTGTCAGGAGAGAGCGCATTCTGGAGAGGGAAGTGCATTGTGCATCTGGGCACATGGTCAATCAGTCGTCAGCATTGTATCAGCATCAGCATCAGCATCAGCAATGTATGGTGATATGGTCTCAGCTGAAGTCAGGGCATTCATACTTCTCGCCCTTCGCAGAGCAGTGCAGAGCTGTTGTCAAGGAAGTGAGTTTGTTTTTATACAGGATGTACCGCCCCCACCTACCATCAACCAATCATGTCAATGCGGAGCTGTACAGAGCCCTCTGCATTGTTAAACAATTTGGGAGGCGCATGGTGAAGAGGTACAGAGTTTGATTTGGCCTCTGTATGCCTCTGGAGGTTCCGCAATTGCTTCACACACTCCATATGGAGCCTCCAACCAAATTTTGAATCAAGCATACAGTGGCTTTTAGTCTAGGCCTCCACAATCGATTAGTTCACTGAGATGGGCGCACATATATATATATATATATATATATATATACATACATACAATGGGGAGAACAAGTATTTGATACACTGCCGATTTTGCAGGTTTTCCTACTTACAAAGCATGTAGAGGTCTGTCATTTCTATCATAGGTACACTTCAACTGTGAGAGACGGAATCTAAAACAAAAATCCAGAAAATCACATTGTATGATTTTTAAGTAACTCATTTGCATTTTATTGCATGACATAAGTATTTGATACATTAGAAAAGCAGAACTTAATATTTGGTACAGAAACCTTTGTTTGCAATTACAGAGATCATACGTTTCCTGTAGTTCTTGACCAGGTTTGCACACACTGCAGCATTTTGGCCCACTCCTCCATACAGACCTTCTCCAGATCCTTCAGGTTTTGGGGCTGTCGCTGGGCAATACGGACTTTCAGCTCCCTCCAAAGATTTTCTATTGGGTTCCGGTCTGGAGACTGGCTAGGCCACTCCAGGACCTTGAGATGCTTCTTACGGAGCCACTCCTTAGTTGCCCTGGCTGTGTGTTTCGGGTCGTTGTCATGCTGGAAGACCCAGCCACGACCCATCTTCAATGCTCTTACTGAGGGAAGGAGGTTGTTGGCCAAGATCTCGCGATACATGGCCCCATCCATCCTCCCCTCAATACGGTGCAGTCGTCCTGTCCCCTTTGCAGAAAAGCATCCCCAAAGAATGATGTTTCCACCTCCATGCTTCACGGTTGGGATGGTGTTCTTGGGGTTGTACTCATCCTTCTTCTTCCTCCAAACACAGGGAGTGGAGTTTAGACCAAAAAGCTCTATTTTTGTCTCATCAGACCACATGACCTTCTCCCATTCCTCCTCTGGATCATCCAGATGGTCATTGGCAAACTTCAGACGGGCCTGGACATGCGCTGGCTTGAGCAGGGGGACCTTGCATGTGCTGCAGGATTTTAATCCATGACGGCGTAGTGTGTTACTAATGGTTTTCTTTGAGACTGTGGTCCCGGCTCTCTTCAGGTCATTGACCAGGTCCTGCCATGTAGTTCTGGGCTGATCCCTCACCTTCCTCATGATCATTGATGCCCCATGAGGTGAGGTCTTGCATGGAGCCCCAGACCGAGGGTGATTGACCGTCATCTTCAACTTCTTCCATTTTCTAATAATTGCGCCAACAGTTGTTGCCTTCTCACCAAGTTGCTTGCCTATTGTCCTGTAGCCCATCCCAGCCTTGTGCAGGTCTACAATTTTATCCCTGATGTCCTTACACAGCTCTCTGGTCTTGGCCATTGTGGAGAGGTTGGAGTCTGTTTGATTGAGTGTGTGGACAGGTGTCTTTTATACAGGTAACGAGTTCAAACAGGTGCAGTTAATACAGGTAATGAGTGGAGAACAGGAGGGTTTTCTTAAAGAAAAACTAACAGGTCTGTGAGAGCCGGAATTCTTACTGGTTGGTAGGTGATCAAATACTTATGTCATGCAATAAAATGCAAATTAATTACTTAAAAATCATACAATGTGATTTTCTGGATTTTTTTTAGATTCCGTCTCTCACAGTTGAAGTGTACCTATGATAAAAATGACAGACCTCTACATGCTTTGTAAGTAGGAAAACCTGCAAAATCGGCAGTGTATCAAATACTTGTTCTCCCCACTGTGTGTGTATATATATATATATATATATATATATATATATATATATATATATATATATATATATATATATATATATATATATATATATATATATATTTTGATTGCTGTTGGTCAATCTCGGTTGACCAACAGCTTAACGACCAAACAATCGACTAGTCGACTAATTGCGGTCGTTCCTAAAAATAGGTGCGCACTCAGTTCGCAAATTAAGTTCAGAGGTGCTAAACACTCTCGGCCAGCAAAAGCTATAGACGTGTCTGAGCCCTTCGTTTCAGTTTTGAAGATCGTCTGTGTCCAGTTTTACGGTGACACCAATGGGAAGCGTTCTTCTGATTTTAAAACTTTAGGCCTATCTGAATCAAACTCTGTTGTTTTTTTATGTTGTAGATATTCAGTTACGTTTTGTTCGTCAAGAATGCAGGTTTGCACTGTCATTTTCTAATTAGAAGAAAAAATAATGTTCATGGTGTGAATTTTTTAAACTTGATACATTTTAATTCAAACATTCCTCCTTGCTGCAAATACTGAATGGTGTTTATGATATATGCCTCTTAGCACTGAATTGAGCCCCCTTGATCCATGCAGTAGAAACATCCCAATCCTCCTACACTGTGTTATTACCCTACTACCCTTGTTGAATATGTGATCATGGATGAGCTTGAGACACTTTTGTGACAGTCTGTAGTGTTCCTCTGCACACAGATTATAATGGAGAGGCCTAATGTTTGTATCCCTAAATCAGTTAATTCAATTTGTCTCAATAATTTGACTGAGGCAAAAATATAGCCTTGTTCCTTAATTGCTTTCATTTTTTTCATTAGAGCAAGGGCTGGGTGTTGGTTGTTTAGGAAATTCAGCAAGGCAATCTTTTCTATTTAAGCATCAATTTATTGATAATTAATTTAGTTTTTTAATTATGGCTGCTTGATAGTAATGCATTTTGGTGATTAATGATGCCGGAGGTAGTCTCTCTTTCATCCTGACAGACGCAAAGCGCCAGAACGTTTGAGAGTACACGGTGCTACTGCCCCATAGGCAGTTCCTTCTTCTTTCCTTCTCATATGTGTTGCCCCTCCTTTTAATCTCACTCTCTTCTGCTTTCTCCTCTCATTTCTCTCCTTGTTCCCCTTGCTCTCACCATGTTCAATGAATCAATTGACTTGTTATCACCATCAGTTTGTGTTTGTACCTCATGGGCTTTTATAGCCTATTGTATGTACAGTTGAAGTCGGAAGTTTACACACTTACACCTTAGCCAACTACATTTCAACTCAGTTTTTCACAATTCCTGACATTTAATCCCGGTAAAAATTCCCCTGTTGAAGTCGGAAGTTTACACACTTACACCTTAGCCAACTACATTCCCTGTTTTAGGTCAGTTAGGATCACCACTTTATTTTAAGAATGTGAAATGTCAGAATAATAGTAGAGAGAATGATTTATTTCAGCTTTTATTTATTTCATCACATTCCCAGTGGGTCAGAAGTTTACATACACTCAATTAGTATTTGGTAGCATTGCCTTTAAATTGTTTAACTTGGATCAAACATTTCAGGTAGCCTCCCACAAGCTTGCCACAATAAGTTGGGTGAATTTTGGCGCATTCCTCCTGACAGAGCTGGTGTAACTGAGTCAGGTATGTAGGCCTCCTTGCTCGCACATGCTTTTTCAGTTCTGCCCACAAATTTTCTATAGGATTGAGGTCGGGGCTTTGTGATGGCCACTCCAATACCTTGACTTTGTTGTCCTTAAGCCATTTTGCCACAACTTTGGAAGTATGCTTGGGGTCATTGTCCATTTGGAAGACTCATTTGCGACCAAGCTTTAACTTCCTGACTGATGTCTTGAGATGTTGCTTCAATATAACCACCTAATTTTACCTCCTCATGATGCCATCTATTTTGTGAAGTGCACCAGTCCCTCCTGCAGCAAAGCACCCCCACAACATGATGCTGCCACTCCCGTGCTTCACGATTGGGATGGTGTTCTTGGGCTTGCAAGGCTCCCCCTTTTTCCTCCAAACATAACGATGGTCATTCTGGCCAAACAGTTATATTTTTGTTTCATCAGACAAGAGGACATTTCTCCAAAAAGTACGATCTTTGTCCCCATGTGTCCCCAAACCGTAATCTGTCTTTTTTATGACGGTTTTGGAGCAGTGGCTTCTTCCTTGCTGAGCAGCCTTTCAGGTTATGTTGATATAGGACTCGTTTTACTGTGGATATAGATACTTTTGTACCTGTTTCCTCCAGCATCTTCACAAGGTCCTTTGCTGTTGTTCTGGGATTCATTTTCACTTTTCGCACCAACGTATGTTCATCTCTAGGAGACAGAACGCATCTCCTTCCTGAGCGGTATGACGGCTACGTGGTGCCATGGTGTTTATACTTGCATACTATTGTTTGTACAGATGAATGTGGTACCTGCAGGCGTTTGGTAATTGCTCCCAAGGATGAACTAGACTTGTGGAGGTCTACAAAAGGTTTTGACTGATTTCTTTAGATTTTTCCCATGATGTCAAGCAAAGAGGCACTGAGTTTGAAGGTAGGCCTTGATATACATCCACAGGTACACCTCCAATTGACTCAAATGATGTCAATTAGCCTATCAGAAGCTTCTAAAGCCATGACATAATTTTCTGGAATTTTCCAAGCTGTTTAAAGGCACAGTCAGCTTAGTGTATGCTAACTTCTGACCCACTGGAATTGTGATACAGTGAAATAATCTGTCTGTAAACAATTGTTGGAAAAATGACTTGTGTCATGCACAAAGTAGATGTCCTATTCGACTTGCCAAAACTATAGTTTGTTAACCAGAAATTTGTGGAGTGGTTAAAAAACGAGTTTTAATGACTCCAACCTAAGTGTATGTAAACTTCCGACTTCAACTGTATACAATGTATAGGCTATTCACCAAAACCCTCATTGTAACAGCCAAACCATTGTCCACTTTTGACCCATGTTTTTGGCCTGTTTTGTGCTCAGGCCCTTCCCATGTCTGGCTGTATCGAATTCCTCTGTTCTCCATTCCTCTCAGCTAATGTCATTGAGCACTAATGTGAGGAACTGCTGATTTTGTCTCATCCGCACCGCAGACGATCGATAGATGCACTTTTGATCTTATCTTAATGCAAATAGTCTGGGTAGCCATTTGATTAGATGTTCAGGAGTCTTATGGCTTGGGGTGGAAGCTGTTTAGGAACCTCTTGGACCTAGACTTGGCGCTCCGGTACCGCGTGCGGTAGCAGAGAGAGCAGTTTATGACTAGGGTGGCTGGAGTCTTTGACAATTCTTAGGGCCTTCCTCTGACACCGCCTGGTATAGAGGTCCTGGATGGCAGGAAGCTTGGCCCCCACTACCCTCTGTAGTGCCTTGTGGATCACGTTGAGGGAGAGGTTGTTGTCCTTGCACCACACGGTCAGGTCTCTGACCTCCTCCCTATAGGCCGTCTCATTGTTGTTGGTGATCAGGCCTACCGCTGTTGTCATCAGCAAACTTAATGATGTTGTTGGAGTCGTGCCTGGCCCTGCAGTCATGAGTGAACAGGGAGCACTGGAGGGGACTGAACACGCACCCCTGAGGGGGCCACGTGTTGAGGATCAGTGTGGCGGATGTGTTGTTACCCACCCTTACCACCTGGGGGTGGCCCGTCAGGAAGTCCAGGATCCAGTTGCATAGGGAGATGTTTAGTCCCAGGGTCCTTAGCTTAGTGATGAGCTTTGAGGACACTATGGTGTTGAACGCTGAGCTGTAGTGAATGAATAGCATTCTCACATAGGTGTTCCTTTTGTCCAGGTAGGAAAGGGCAGTGTGGAGTGCAATAGAGATGGCATCATCTGTGGATCTGTTGGTGCGGTATGCAAATTGGAGTGGGTCTAGGGTTTCTGGGATAATGGTGTTGATGTGAGCCATGACCAGCCTTTCAAAGCATTTCATGGCTACAGATGTGAGGGCTATGGGTCAGTAGTCATTTAGGCAGGTTACCTTAGTGTTCTTGGGCACAGGGACTATGGTGGTCTGCTTGAAACATGTTGGTATTACAGACTCTGACAGGGAGAGGTTGAAAAAGACACTTGCCAGTTCGTCAGCGCATGCTCAGAGTTGGAATAACCCTATTTTTTTTGTTCTCACATTCTCAATACATCCTATTGAGGCTCATCATCAGTGTCACTTATGAGTATGAGTGAAAGCAACAGCCCAGTGATGAACAGCCTTGGCAGAGCCCACTTAGATCTCTGATATCAGTGGGCCCATGCTGTCAGTAGTGGATCATAGTTTCTGTGTTCGCCACCATACCTTCACACTCCTCCTGTTGCTGTATAACGTCCCTCCACTGAGTGCCAGTGGCCAGCTGGGAGAGACACTGTCGCTTCAGTGTTCATCACACGGTGACCCAGTCTCCCAGCTCGCACCCATCAGTCACTGCAGGGCCGCAACCACAGACCTGCTCTCGCTGGCCTCTGAATAATGGTTCTAGTCATACAGTCACTCCGAACGGACAAACCCTTTCCCTCTCTGAATCACAGGAAACACCACCAGAACAAGCCTTTGTTTTAGAGTAGAGTTAGTGATGGTTCTGAGAATGAAAGGAGTCTGAATATTTAACAATGAGTAGGGTTGAATTTGGTTGAAGGCAAATCAATGGACCTGGCGTTTTTATTCAAATATGTGAATGTTTGGTTCGTAGCAGTCGTCCATCTTGTTAGCCTATCCGCTTGTGCACATGCTGATTTTTCCATGCGAGATGCCGATATCTTGTCAAGCAGTCTTCCATAAATGAAACACAACAAACACATTGTAAAAGATGGTACCTCGCTCCACTGTGCCTGTATAAATCAGTAGAACCGCATCCACCCAACCTCTCTTGTTTTCCCTTTTCTTTCGAAGGAAGTTGAAAGGAAACCGGTGACCTCAGTTGAGTGGTTATTTAATGTATTTTATCGTTTATCCTCATTAGTCAGAAATGAGCCATAATGGAATCCTATCTCCCTCCCGCCCACCCATGTAGGTTTGTGAAATCTGTCCGGAATGAAGATTAACATCTCAAACAAATGGCTGGGGATCTTGGGACTGTGGGGATTGGGAATAGTAATCCTTGTTCTGCTGTTTTGATGGTGGGTGGATTACAGTGTTCCAGGCTGCATGACCACATGGCATTCTCATGACCACGACCGCAGAGAATTCACCATGAGTGGTCTCTGGCTTCCGGGTTTTCATCCATTAACCCCCTCCGCCTCCACCCAAACACCAGCAATATCACAATTGCCAGAACACTAAGCATTATAAAAGCAAGATTCCAAACAGCTTTGTAGCAGTCAAGTGATGCAGTACTCTATGATATGAATCCAATCCCAGTAACCAACCTATCCTAGAGCACCAAGACAGCTGTGTGGTGGTAGTATCTGGCTGACCCCTCCAGAATGAGGTAACCAATATGGTGATTAATTATTCAAATGGGTGCATGGATCAGAGATGTGTTATGTGGGCCAACTGTAATGGCTGAAGTGCCCACGTGAAATACTCACATATGCAGTGATTAACCAGGCCAACGGATTGACTCAAAAATGACGCAAGCCAAAGCTAATCAAAGGCTGTTGCATACACATGACTCCCTCACACACAAATCTTTCACATAAAATAGTGATTACTTGTTGACATTGATTGTCAGCCACTTTTTCCACCATGATCTTTGGAGAGATTATGGACAGCGGCAGATTAAACAACCCAATGATTTGGGTTTTTAAGTTTGATTGATATCAATGAATTTGTAGTTCCCACAACACTACTAGTATATTTCATGATCACACACCATCTTCCTTTCTATAACCAAACTGAGAGGGCGCTAGGAGCCATACTGTTGCACTTTCAACAAAAGCACCAAACCCGGAAAGTCTTCTTCTCCAGCACTTTGGTGACTCTAGTCCCATGGTGATTGAACTGACAGGTGGGTGAGTCATTCCCAGCACTCCAGTGAATGAGCTCACCTCCCCACCATGCACAGGAGGTGGCCTGCTCGGCTGGGGAGCTCATTACTGTAGCCACATGGGTGTCTGGAGTGGGATGGCCTGCTGGAGGTACCTACTGTGTGAAGAGGAACAGAGGGAGAGATAGAAAAGAGAGATGGAGAATGAGAGAGGAGGCGGCAGGAGATCTCCAGGCCCTCTGGTCCTGACGTTGGGACACGATGAGAAACGGATGGTGTCCTTTGAGCGTTCTCTTTTTCTGGGTCACCATCAATGTTCCATCATTTTTTTGGGCACTGAGCAAGTTTTCGGTCTGCTGAGCACAAACTTGAACCTTGTAGAAATTCTGTGCAACTTCCAGCGCTTTTACTGTGAACACTGGCTGTACCCGCTTTTTAAGTTTTAACAGTGGCCAAGTAGACTACTGTGGCTATTTGATCATAATGCAGGCCCTACAAGAGTGGCCTACCATCAAAAACAATGGAGAAATGCATCCCATAACATTTTAACATGGAAATAGCTATTGAAAGCTGTTCTATGATACAGGCTACAGTAGCAGCCAATGCGGTGTTCATTGTAAGTCTACATTCCAGGCTTTTGAAAACATGCAGGACCTGACATTAACCTGTTTAGCTACTTGTCCTTCAGACAAGGAGGTAACTGGAAATGTTGTTCTGTTGTGCTTAATGCAAGAAACCACTTTACAAAATATAATTTATTATTATCCCCATACATTATTATAACTAATAATCATATTAAGCTTTATGCTACCCTCACTATTGGCTTCTTAGCTTGTACAAGCCTGTCTTAAAATACAACACTGCCCCTTCAAGACATAAACAGCTCTTTACCTGACTCGCTTTTTAAAGATGGCCAGAAATGTACACGTTTGGGGCAAACAAACTAGTAAAGATGAGTGAAGTTCGACTTTGTGCGTCTCTGTGCAGGCGGCAGTCCTGGGGAGCTGCGTGCAGGAACATTGGTCACAATCTAAATTAAGGGTCTGTGTGTAGTGCCAGAATTGTGGTTAAAACACAATTTTGTGTGTTCACCTGGCAACAAACTGCATGTTGACTAATTATTATGGCAAAAACAGAACTACTACATGTTCTCCTGTCGTTATCAGATAGGATATTGTCCCTAGGGGTCTGTTTGCTTGTCTCTTGCTTCCAGAAGTGCTCTAATGGTCTGTGGAGAGCGTGTGTACCCTTTCAGCCGGGGTAATAGAATAAATCAGTGTTTGTATCTGTCGTCAGCCTGGTCACTTTTGCAGTTTTCATCTCTGACTTATTGTTTATTGCATTTCACTCAAGTGTGTGATTGTGGCAGGTTTGGTGTTGCTCACCGTTGTCTGATATTGAGGCAAGAAATGGCTGATGTTTAAGAATGTCATTGTCGTCAAAAATGAAACACTCCTAGTCATGATTGAGGGTGTCACTCTGCTGGAACAAAATCATCAGCACACCGCGAAGAGAGAGAGGGAAGGAAAATAATGTTTTCTCCTTGACAGGGTTTGTTCTCATTATGGATACTTTTATTGCATAAGTTTGAAACGTAAGCACTCTGGGTCAGGAAAGAACATGCATAGACAAAAATCTATTTCAGAGCTGCGCTGGGAAAAGTGAGATGAACAAATCAGTAGAGCATCTTGAACGTAGAATTAAATGCATCGAAACCAAGTGCCAGTCAATCGTCCTAAGACATGGAACTCTACCTATATTGTCTATGTTTCTCCCCTTTGCGTACTTGGCAGAGAGTGCTTTGCTTCCTGTGTCTCCTTGACAGTCCTAAATAAGTCCACCTGAGTGCTTGGCTGGCTCGTGGGCACTGACTCCGTCTACACCAAACCTTATTAATAGCAGAACCGCCTTTCAAATGAAAGATCACTGAACACAGATGGCGCTGAGGGCTAGGGATTTGAAAGGACATGTTTTCACTGTCATTGGTTCTGAGGATGATAATAGCTGGCCCAAAATGGACTTGAATTGAATCACAGTCCCAACCGCTTTATTAGTGATGTTGTCCTCAAGTCTCAGTCAGAAGCCATGAATGAAATAGCCTTTGATTAGTGAAGACTGATATTATCCCTAGGCCATGTTAATATATCCTGTCACAACAATTTTCAAAGGTGTGAGTGTACTAGCTACACCACCAACCATCACAAAATGGTGTTATGCTGGCAGTCGGTATACGTATCATCTGTCAATCTAAAGCCTGGTTTATTGACTCAGTGAAGTTCATTGTTGAGGACAGGAGAGGAGATTTGTGTGTTGACCTGCCAGTGCAGTCAGCTATGGCGGCATGACTCACTGACCACATGCAGACTACCTCCAGATGCCCCTCTCCATTTCCTATAGCTCTAAAAACGTCCATCTACGGCTCTGAATTTGCATCGTTTATTTTAATGAGCTTTCTTTTGGCCTTTTCACCTCCTTGTCCCTGTCTCTAGGCTCCTTTTCCATCCTATAGTAAGATGGTGCAGAGTGTGTAGTTCTATGGAGAGTGACTAGGTAAGTGTTATCCCTGCAGCAGTGCCTCTTGTCGCTCTGTCTGTTCCTCCGTCTCTCTCTCTCTGCGCCCCCCCCCCCCCCCCCCCACCGTGCCCTCCTGCTCCTAAGGCCCTGCCAACACTGGGTCTGAGTCACCCTACAGCACATGGCACCTGATGCCCTCTCCCCTCGCCCACACTCTCTCTGTTCCTTTCCTCCCCATACTGTACACAAGCCATGCCTCTCTTGCCTCCAGCCCTGGCCCCTCTGCCAGCCTTCCCTTCCGGTCCTGGCCTTGGCATTGCTTGCCAGTGTGATGCCATCCCATTCCCCATCCCATTTGTCATTACCATAACAAAACCTTGTTGGCAAAATGGTTTCTTCCATCTCTGCTCTCTCTGTCAGAGATGAAAGGCTCTCTCCAACGTTCTGTAAGTCACTGCTGGCCTTCACCGACAAAGCCTTATCAAGATACAGCACAGAGCTGTTTTTGCTGTTCGTATTCTTTATCCATTTCATTTGTTTTGTGTTGCTTCCTCTGGCTGTTGTGCTGTGGTAAAGTGCAGTCCAGTGTCCTGAGGCCTTATTGTCTGGCTGTGGTGGGAGGTTGTAATTGGTTAGAGGAGGGGTCTTGATTCATGTGTGGTGCTGACTGCACAAGAAGGGTGAAATTCATCAGCCACCCCACTCTTTTATTTTATTTTTTTATAAACAAGATAAGTTTTAAAATGATAACTTTGTTTCTTTTCTCTTTCATGAGATAGACGTTTGCATCATCTCCTATTGTCTTTTTTGTTTGCTTTAAAAACATTTTTCTTTCATAGCAGACCTACTCAGCTCTCCCCTCCAGCCACATGCGCACTACTACCTTAACACCAGAGTCTCATCCACAGAACTATCTCTTCTTCTGTAGAGACCATATGTTGCCTCCAGCTATGGCAGTGAAAAGGTCCCGTTCTAACATGCTCTTCACGTTCATGGAGAATCTCTGTTTATATGGGTCTTCGTCCGGCCCAGTAGACTCTCTCTCTCGCTCTCTCTCCAATGTAAAGCCTTGAGGGCCCTTTTTTATTTTATTTAACCTTTATTTAACTAGGCAAGTCAGTTGAGAACAAATTCTTATTTTCAATGACGGCCTAGGAACAGTGGGTAAACTGCCTTGTCCAGGGGCAGAACGGCAGGTTTTTACCTCGTCAGCTCAGGGATTCGATCTTGCAACCTTTCGGTTACTAGTCCAACGCTCTAACCACTAGGCCACTTGCTGCCCTATTCTTGACAAGCACATATCCCCCACCTCTGAGATGGCATATACCATGTCTTCTCAGGCCAGGAGTGGTAGCAGTCCATCACTTGGTGGCAGATGGATGGGAGGTATCATCAGGCCTGTGATGGACTGTTGTCTGGCTGGAGGATGAAGTATGACACGTTAGACTGTCTCATACCACAGGTACAGAGACAGACCCAGACACCACTGACCATTCAGCGCTGAAATATTTCTCACTGTCTCTCAACCTTCTTTAGGACAGTCCACACTTTCCATAATGCCTCCTCCATTACACATGAATGAGTATTGCAAATGTATGTCCGTCGCTCCAAGATGTAGTACATTTTCTGGAATTCTGCACTGATTTGTAGCAGTCACCCGTAGCTCGTATTAAGTACTATTTAGCACTTTCATCTCCTGACACGTGGGATTCACAATTCTCCTCCATAATTCTGGAAATAATAAAGTCTTAAATGAATCTGGTCCCACCCTTCCCTGTCGGCTGGTCTCACTCTGGTCTCACTCTAGCATTCAGCCAGCACTGTACCCTTCCCTGTCCCCAGTGGATGGCCTCCTTGTGCAGGTAGAGGCTGTGTACATTCTCTGTCCTGTCTCACACTTATGTCACCAACACTGACCTCTGTGTCCTGCCCTCACAACCCATGGGCCCACCCTGTAAATACAGCACAGAGGGAAGGGGAGAGCTCTGGGTGGAGTTAGGGAGGTTCATGGGAGGGGTCAGAGGTCCTGGAGATGGAGAGTGACTGGAGCAGATCAGTTTTCTGAGTGGAACATTTCTCCATCTGTATCTTTCTGTCTTTCTGTCCCCACTTTGGTCTCCTGATTGAGCTCTCACCCCCAGGCCCTGTTAGAGATTATTGTGTCTGACTGTGTGAGTTCTACCCTGCAGGCTCCTCTTCAGATGACATGCCACTGAAGTGACTGGCCTTGAGATCACACGTCACTCAACCGCTATCAGACATGGGATTGTCAGAGAGAATGGGATAGATGGGGGAGAGAGAGAGGGGGCTGATGCCACTGATGATTGCAACTCTCGATAAGACCCATCTTTGTTATGAGGCAATCGGTACTATGATGGCTTCAAAGAATTTCAACTTAAATGTTTTATTTTGGGGTTTGGCATCTTGGTGTATGTTGGGTGATGAGGGAATAAATAGCCTCATGTTCTCATGAGACAGAGTTTTATCTCTATTTTCATCTTGGAAAAATCCAATTGTACCATTTGTCATTTATTACCCATGCTGTGGAAGTATAAACACAACCCAAACACACACTGGTTTGTGAAATATGTTGTATAAAGTGATTTCCAATGTGTTTTAAGATGATGTCTCCCTCTCTACAGAGCATCTTCACTGTGATGTTGGGCCCTTTCGTCTTCTTCGATGCTCAGAAGACTAAATACCTCCAGATCCTCACCTCACTCATGCGCTGGATCGGTAAGAGTAACCTATCTTACCTTAAGGAATACAAACACCATAGGCTGATAAAGGTTGCTCTGGACAGACTCGAGGCACACATCTTCAAATAATCACATTAAATGTGGATCTCAATTTATTTTGTAGGTAGAGCAATTCAAGCTGTGAAATTCCCAGGAACTTTATCGTAACGGTAAATCTGTCATGGGTATTTATTTAGGAAGTGCTTTAATGTGCTTTATCTCTTCCAAGTTTGTCTGGATAATGGAGGGTGTGTCTTTCCTTCCATTAAATATCACACTCCATTATCCCTGGGTCACGGTCTCACGCCTTCTCCCAGATTGCTCTTTGTCACTGTTGCAAATGTTTAGGGAAAAAAACACTTTATTCCACCTGGCTGACGGTCTGAACCTTGGTGGGAGCAGTCCTCCTCTTCCTCTCCCTCTTTCATTCCTCTCCCCTCTCCTCTCCGTGGCTCCTGTGCCTGGGTCTGTCGATCATACGGCAGTCCCGTTCCGTGTCCTGATTCCCATCTCCTCTCATCCCTCAGCCTGACAGGCCTGACAGCCCGTCCCAGGCCTGATTGGACCGTCACTCACAGGGCGACGGACGAAAATAAACCGCCCGTCCTGGACCTGCTGTTAAAATCACAACACTACTGAATCATGGCTCTGCCGCCACCCCCGTGTGGGCATACTGCTGGCACCCACAACAACACACAGGGCAGACACACACAAATACACACAGGCGCGCATGCACACATACACACACACACACACACACACACAGTTGCGTGCACATAAATAACACACACTGTCCATTATCTGGCTATCTACAAAGCACCCTGGGATTCTGGCTACACCCCTCCCACTCCCTTTTATATCCCCGCCCTCCCCTGGCTCTACCTGTGATTGATTGGCTGTGTCACCTCTGCAGGCCTCTCTACAGCACCAGCTAATGATTCAAAATGGCCGCAGTGGCAGCTCTTTGTTTCCTTACTGCACCGGTGCCACGGAGCATGGGGATAGATGGCCTGCCTTCAAAGCATAGGGCACTGAAAGCTGAGGGGTTTATGCAGCCATCAAACACAGGGTTGGAGACCATTTTAAATCCTATAAGAAAAACATTATGGGCCGAGGTTTAGGAGGAAAAGACGGCTGAAGAAAAATGAATAGGCTAGACAGCATGCTTGAGTCCTAAATCTCTAGTTTCAACAATTTTCTATTTTTTTTAGTTTAGGTAAGTTTCTAATGTTTAGCTAATCTCAGAGGAATTAACTTTGGAGACCTAACCTAATTGATCAATTTAAGTACTGCTTTTATTTATTTTTTAAATCATGAAAGGCAAGTGGCTGTCTAAAGACGTATTCAACTGATTTTGCTCTGAAATTCGTGTTGAGTTTTCTGGCAATTTATGTGGTGCTGTTATCAGGACAGGGGCAGCATAGCCTGTCTGACCTCTCCACCCTGTCTACAGTTTCTCTAGTCTCATTCTGACACAGAAACAGCATCTGTCTGTACTAGATTTTCTGCTAAACCGTTAGGTCTTGTTTGTCTGGCTATACCAGCCTATCCAACCCTGAAAGAGAGAGCTCCCTGACAAAGGTCTCAAGAGTAATTGGATGCGCAATAAAAAAAAGAATCCGGCAAATGGAAAAATGTTACTCCATTCGGTAACGCATAAATACACTGAACAAAAATATAAACACATCATGCAACAATTTCAAAGATTTCACTTAGTTACAGTTTAAGGAAATCAGTCAATTGAATCAATTCATTAGGCCCTAATCTATGGACTTCACATGACACGGACTACAGCTGTGCATTTGTTGGTCACAGATACCTTTTCTTTTCTTTTTTTAAAGGTAGGGGAGTTGTCAGAAAACCAGTCAGTATCTGGTGTGACCACCATTTGCCTCATGCAGCGCGACATTTCTTGTTGATTCTTGCCTGTGGAATGTTTTTCCGCTGTGTGAAGTTGCTGGATATTGGCGGGAACTGGAACATGCTGTCGTACAGGTCGTATCCAGAGCATCCCAAACATGTTCAATGGGAGTCATGTCTGGTGAGTATGCAGGCCATGGAGAACTGGGACATTTTCAGCTTCCAGGAATTGTGTAAAAATCCTTGCGACATGGGGCTGTGCATTATGCTGAAACATGAGGTGATGGCGGCAGATGAATGGCATGACAATGGGCATCAGGATCTCGTCACGGTATCTCAGTGCATTCAAAATGTGATTGTGTTTGTTGTCTGTAGCTTATGCCTGCTCCTACCATAACCCCACCGCCACCATGGGGCACTCTGTTCACAATGCCCGGTACAGTTAAAATCGGGTTTCATCCGGTCTCAGACGAAGAAGCCAGATGTGGACGTCCTGGGCTAGCATGGTTACAGGCCAGTTGGATGTACTGTCAAATTCTCTACACTGACGGCTTATGGTAGAGAAATTAACATAAAATTATTCTGGCAACAGATCTGGAGGATTTACTGTAGTCAGCATGCCAATTCATGCTCCCTCAACTTGCGACATCTGTGGCATTGTGAGAAAACATCCGTGACAAAACTGCACATTTTAGTGTCCTTTTATTGTCCCCAGGGATGTAAACAAATTTGTACACAACATTTTACCGAAATACGCTATTTGTGCATATGGGACATTTTTGGGATCTTTTATTTCTGCTCTTGAAACATGGGACCAGCACTTTACGTATACATTTTTGTTCAGTGTATATATTAGTTTTCTATGGCATGGTGCTCTGGCCATAAACTTAGAGAGCGAGTGGGTTCAGCACAAAGGGTACCACTTCAAGGCAAATAATTGATTACCAAGCCAATGCATCGTCAGCCAGAATGTATTCTGGGTCTTTTTCTTCATGACTGTTATTGGGTCATTTATACAATCTTTAGCTGTCCTTCTCTCAAAGTTACAGCCTCTGGCACCAGTTCAATGTTTCCGAGGTAACCTATGTTTTCCAATTCCTCAAACGTTTCCCATTTAAAAGCGATTTTGATTATGTATGTGGTCATTTCGAGGGCCTTGTGGTTAAAGAGGATGTGTTATGCTCTCAAGGCATTGATTGTCTGTCCTGTTAAAGATACTGTACTTTATCGTTGCCCTGCAGCAAGAAAATGGGACTCGGGAGTGATTCATTTAACCTGTTATCCATTTATCACGTGTCCTCTGACTCCTCTCCTCACTCTGATTTAGCTCCACTCTTTTCACCCACTGAAGCTGCTGAATTGGACACGTTGTTGGACCTGAATGCATACATTTACATTTACATTTTAGTCATTTAGCAGACGCTCTTATCCAGAGCGACTTACAGTAGAGTGCATACATTTTATTACATTTTTACATTTCATTACATTTTTACATACTGAGACAAGGATATCCCTACCGGCCAAACCCTCCCTAACCCGGACGACGCTATGCCAATTGTGCGTCGCCCCACGGACCTCCCGGTTGCGGCCGGCTGCGACAGAGCCTGGGCGCGAACCCAGCCCAGCCTGGGCGCGAACCCAGAGACTCTGGTGGCGCAGCTAGCACTGCGATGCAGTGCCCTAGACCACTGCGCCACCCGGGAGGTATACGCGTGTACTGTAGCATAGCTTATGTCTTTGCGAAGGTTGTGACTTAGCAAAGCTTTGGTCTCAAGGGAGGAATTTAATACCAACGATATAATGAAACTAATAGTAAACCTCTTATTTCTGTCACGATGATGGGATTCATGATTGTTTTAAGAATGTCATTAGTATGCACTGTGAATACGTCTCTGGATTAGGCCCATGGTTTTACACCTTCAGGTATCTTCGAATCATTCTATGATTCCTTCTCTGCACCTTAAAGCCCCCTTATAAGCATGAACAACAGATCCTCATTCATGTTAATGACGTGTCACTAACAAAACAAAACCCTCAAGTGTAAGAATATTTCTTTTTTTATGAGACGGCTTATGAGGAGACTGAGATTGTCTTAAGATATGTTTGAAACTCGTAACAAGTCCTCCAGGGTTTTTTGTTTTCAGTCAAATGATTTCGATAATGACACTGATGTAGTACAGTATGATACGTTTTTAGACAGCCATTATATTAATGTTCTTGTCACTCTGAAACCATATCACAACATCGAACCACATTATTCACATTTTTCACAGGATTCTCACCTATTGACAACTCATATATTTTAATAAGCAATTAGTACTACTGAGTTTTTCCTTTTTTTCTAGTGCCAACCAGTATGCAGTTATCCTTCAAATATAACTGCATTATAGCAAACTGTCTTACAAAACTGACAGTGCATGTTAGTCACCTTTTTCTTCACTTTTACATTAGCCTGCATTTGCCGGATTTAATGACTTTCCACCACTATCAGATCCTTTCTTGTCTTCTAAGATACCAGATATTGATACCTGCGTAGTTATGTCCCCCGTTCAGCCACTTCCATCTCTATTCTTTTCTCATGGCCCTTCTCTTTCATACTCATTACTCACCCTAGACAAGGGGCCAGGTGGCCAGGCTCCCCTACCTGCCTCTCCACTCACCCATGATGCCCTATGGGGGAGTGCAGGGTGATGATGGTGGTGGATGAGGGGTGCAGAGCAGTGTGGGGAATGTGTTGAAGCCCTGTGGCCTTGTCAGTGTCACTCAGCTGAGCCCCCCTGTCCAACCAAGCTCACTACACACTTTTTGTCTTCCCCCACTGAGGACATGACTTACATAGTGGACATAGTAGTCCATATGCGTAGCCCTCTTGTAACTCCATCTCCTGTCCCGGTAGTGATCCCATCACTCTGCTTGTAGCTGTTCCGTCCATGGTCCCACTTCGCTGGAGCCATTAGAAACTATTTGTGTAGCCCTGTTTCCAGACCCATTTGTGTTCCTGTTTATTATTCCTCCTACTCTATACTCGGTTCACCGACCCATCTTTTAATGTCACAGTTCTTTTGCCTGATGACCTCATAGGCTCTTAGTTGAATGACTATATCGCTCACATACTGCACCCAGTCTCTATGAACTCCCGTAGGTGCTCACGCTCGTTTGTTGAAACCCATCTCCATTGGGTGAGTTATGTGAATAGATAAAGCTTGCTGCCTTGTTACCTTGTCCCCATCCTCTCTAGCAGCACACTGTGAAGAGGAAGAGGGGATCATTATCTGCACTCGACAGCAGACCGGGAGAAGGGTTAAGAGCCGGCACTTTAATTGATATTGAGTGGAGAGGAATGGACGGAAAGGCACCCAGCTCGGTAAACGAGTATTAATCACCCCGCTTCTGTCTCCACAGGGATGGATGGATAGGTGAAGAGCCTCTGAGGCGATATTTATTACCCTTACAGCCATGGCATATAGATCCTACTGTATGCTGGGAATGGAGAAATCATGCATTCTGAGAACACTGTCCTCCCACTATCACATTTGTTTTTCTAGACATGGTGAACTACACCACCACCCCAGACAGCTTTGTGTAACCTCCGGCTCAATAGGAAAAGAGGCTGTGAAATGACCTAGGGCTGTTACTCTCTCTGGAGAAATGAATAGCTGAAACCACAGGCCCCAGCCCACAGGGATCTGTGGATCCCTATCCAGTCCATCCCACTGTCTTGGTTTAGGGAGTAACCAGGGAGCGTTACAGCTACCTATTGCCATTTCAAGCAGAGAGAGAGGGTAGTATTTGTTTTTTAAGGTCAGGGAGGGAACTCTACTAGTGGCTGATTGAGCGGAACCTAAGAGTTTGCCCAGAGAGGCTAATGTAGAGTGCATCTCACGGGGAATGTTGAAGTATGGCTGGGCGTTAATGAACTTTCCAACATCAGCACAGTTCAGAAGTCCTGAAAATTGCATTAAAGGAAAACTCCAGATTGGAATGCATCATTCCTTTTCTTGTCACAACGGACATTACTTTTAGTCAACACTGACCACGGAGTTGTTCAGATAGAAAATATGTCTTCAATGAAATGTATTTATAAAGCCCTTTTGACATCAGCCGATGTCACAAAGTGCTGTACAGAAACCCAGCCATTAAACCCCAAACAGCAAGCAATGCAGGTGTAGAAATTTTAGTTTGACACTTCTCTTTCAGAAACAAAACATCAACAGAGCTCAGATCCTAGGTCCGCTTTACTCACATCTCTGTTGAGTTTTGATATATAGAGAAATACATGTGGGCAGCTTTTTTCCCCATTTGTTTTTGGGCACCTCTCCTTGATCCTGTTTAGCATTGGTGTTTGGTGTTTCATTTTGTAATGAGAACTTTGTTTTGATAGTGAACAATTTCTAGGAGGTGAATAGGGGAAAACTTGGTAGGATGTTTTACATTTACATTTTAGTCATTTAGCAGACGCTCTTATCCAGAGCGACTTACAGTAGAGTGCATACATTTTATTACATTTTTACATACTGAGACAAGGATATCCCTACCGGCCAAACCCTCCCTAACCCGGACGACGCTATGCCAATTGTGCGTCGCCCCACGGACCTCCCGGTTGCGGCCGGCTGCGACAGAGCCTGGGCGCGAACCCAGAGACTCTGGTGGCGCAGCTAGCACTGCGATGCAGTGCCCTAGACCACTGCGCCACCCGGGAGGTTTTCTGCAGTGGTGTTGCCCGGGGTCAGTTGGAGCTCAATACCCTGGTAACTAAGCCCTTAATCATGACTGTTGACTTCCGTCCCCCGCTCACCTCACTGTGTTGTCATTGTCGCCTCCATTTCCTTGTCTGTGAGGGAGGAATGAGAATGTAAGACACAGTGCTTATAGAATGTACTTTTTACCGCAGTCTGGTGTTGTACGCTCTTTCTCAGGGTTTCGTCATTGATCGGCAGGAATACTAGAGGTCAAATGCACAACTTGCTTTGAACATTTTATCTTTGTCTCATTTGAAAAAAGTCAGACCTGAACAGGATTTGATATTGAAGACAGAAGCAGATGAGCATTTGCTTTATTCATATCTTGTCTGCCTTGTACGTCCATTGCATCATGAACCAAGCTTTCTATGCTCAATAAATTATTTGAAATGGTCAGAAGAAAAAATACATTTATATTCTGCACTCACTGAATGTTTAATTACTGTTGGATGTGTGTTTTAGCTAACCTGGTGCAACCTCCCACTGAATTTACATAAACATTTGACTTCTATTAGTTTGTTATACAATTTAAAAAAAATGTCAGCAGTAGCACAGAAGAGGTTTTTGGTTTTAAACGTTTGCGTTTGAGAAGTTGAAGGGAAAAAAAAAAAACTGACCTCAAGCAGATGTGTTTTCGAGATCCCAGCGTTTGGAGCGTGGCTTAGCTCAGCCTTATGGTAAAGAAGGTAGGTGCATTTTGTTTCTTATCTTTGGCCTAATGTGCAATTTGCAGCGGCAAGGCTGAGTGATTGGACTAATTGATGTTTTCTTGAACACTGTAGATAATGTCATGGAGTTGAACTCTGCTCTACCCTGTGGAGCTGCTGTATGGGGTGCTAAATGGCAGCCCTGCTGCGGTACTGCACACCCTGATCGCAGGGCTTGTCTCAAAGTAGCCAGGCTAGTAGGCCATTATCACCAGCTATCACACACGCCATGGCATTTCTGTCCCCCTGCTTCTGATAACTAAGACTATGCCATTATAGGGTATCACCAACATCTGAAGTAAAAGATTCTGCAAACCTAGAAATTGGGCAAACTGCCAGAGCTGCTCATTACTACTAAGACTCAACCAAGTGGTCTCATCATGGAGCACCTCGTTTAAAGGGCAACTCCACCACTTTTCAAACTAATTTTCATTATCTCCAGCACAATACGAGTGTTTACATATGTGAAAACTGTGCATTTCAATGTTTTATAGAAATAAAGAACGTAAAAATGTTTTAAACATTATGAGATTCGTGGTGATGTGGGGAGCAAGAAAAGACCCTCCCTCTGGCTAGACACTTGTTTTTTACATTTAATCCTACCCTGTGATGAGAGAATGTCATTTCTTATTGTTTTAACCACAGATCATAGAAGCAATGTTTTCACAAATTATGTAAACACTGGTTTGGTGCTGGAGGTAATGAATGTGAGGTTGAAAAGTGGTGGAATTGCCCTTTTAATTAATGATTGGATGATTGCTGCAAAGCAGGGCTGCTGGAGTTGGACTTGGATTTTAATCTATTAGGGAATGGAAGTAGCAAGAGGCCAGTTTGTATACCAGTAGAGAGTAATGTTCCTATCTACTGTCAAAGCCTTTGCTAGAATAATATCCCATATGTCTTTTAATGTCAGAAAGATGAAAGCACATGAAAAGCCCTTGACCTGTCAACTGTTATTATAGACTCTTCTTCCCACATCAAGCGCAAAAGCATTGGTACAGGGGGTGTACTACTCACAAAATCAGAACAGTGGTGTGCTTCAAAGCTCCTCACCTGAAGTCATTTTGTGCTCCTTAATGAAGTCAAGGAAACCCGTCCCAGGGCAGCGGCTGTAGAGGAGACCCTCTTCCACAGATACTGTATTCTACAGCTCCTTGGGGGGTTGAGAGTGCTGGACAACCTTGGCTTAACCTCAAACGCTTTGTTTGCTACCACTGGAGATACAACTCCAGTGGTAGCAGTGCCTCCTCTGGGGGGCGTTTAAGTTGAAGCATTCCCCACAAGGTCATTGCCATCCCCATTGAAGTGCTGTAAATCACCGGTAGCAGTTATGTGAATGTGATATGTGACTGTTTGACACCTACACAATGCACTCAGTCCCTCCCCTATGCCGTGTGACGAGTGCAACCCGCAGACAGGCGTGTAGAGCAGAGAGTGTTAATGTAAAAGTCCAGGTAATCACCATATCATCAGAGATATCTCTGCAAAGAAAATGGCTCATCCCATCTGAATTAATTAGTTTTTCAACTGTGTCCATCGATGGAGAGGCAAGAAGGAGTGTCCATTGTTGATTGAGGATTACCAGGAGGATGAAATGAGTGCTTCAGAGTAGACTCCATCAGGAAGTCAAGGACACTGCCCTTTTAGAGAGAGGAGAGCAATATAGCCGCAAGAAGGAATGTAAAATGTACCATTAGTATTTTTATTTTTTTATCATTACGGCGGTTGAAAAATATTTAATTTGCTGTGAATTTATGGTGCAATGACTTATTTAATACTGGCTCTATGCTATTACCAATGGCTTGTAATCTGACTAACTGTGTTGGATTATCTCTCCAGACACACTGTCCCCGTGCCTCTAAAGCCCTCCTAGTGATCAAAGATTTCCTCTTATTCTTCGCCGTTAGACAGATAAAACGGTGAGATTCATAGCTAAGGCTGCACCAAGTACTATAAAACCCACACATGGTTGCCCTATCTCGTGTAGCATGATCCAGTTGCAAAGAAATGATGAATGAGTACATTATCAAGAAGTACTTTGTTCTACTTAGTGTCCAGTTCGTTCATCTGATCGACTATCAATCTCTTTCAAAGATAAGAGGAGTTAGTTCAGTGCCTTAAGTAAGACAAATGAGGCCTTGTCTTTAATGAGCACTAAAGCATGATAGTTGGGATCAGAGCCATAGAGAAATTCTCTGTCACTCCAACTTCTCTGCCATAGGAGAGAGATTCTCTGTCACTCCCAACTTCTCTGCCATAGGAGAGAGATTCTCTGTCACTCCAACTTCTCTGCCATAGGAGAGAAATTCTCTGTCACTCCAACTTTAGGGGACAGAACTACAGTAGAAGGGTCGACTGCTTTTTTACAGATCGTTGTTTACCTTTGAACCTCACTTGTTCTCTATCACAGATGTGTGTTTGTCAAGCAGCTGCCAAAGTAATTATTTAAGTTGTGACCTGGCTATGGCTTCCCGATCTATAACCCAGAAGGTAGCACCAGTTATTTGGGTGGGTTCCATTCAGCCGCTCCAGTATACCTGCTCAAAATGGAGCCGTGTCAAAGATTGCTGCCAATATCATTCCACTCTAATACCATGTGATGCATCCTGACCTGAAAGTCATGGTTAAAAAAAGATCTTTCCCCCAAACTCTCCCTGCCCTTCACACTGTCTGATCAACCTGTGTTGATACCCGCGGAGCCGCTATGCCTTTTTGCCATTCACTATCAATTTGAGGCGCGATGCCGAGCCTCCTTGTCCCAACCTTAGCCTGTGCCGCCGTACGGTGGGAAAAGAGCAAAGTTCTCTATCAGCTTTTTAAAGCGTGGCCCTTCCCTCATAAAGGAGCCAGTCACTGACCGTGTCACCATGGGTTTTACAGTTCAAACCCTGCCGAGAGGAGCACACTGGGCTGCGGCATCAGAGGCAGGTATATCAAGATGAAGAAGACTGTAACATAAATACCAGTGCCATTTTCCTCCAGGCTTCCATGGGCCTCACCGAGGGGATAGGAGGGGAGTGTGATGAATCACTGTGCTTGTTGCACCTCAAACTCACATTTCAGCCTTGCTGGCAGAGAAAAGACGTGTTGCTCTGGTGAAGGTTAAGCATCTGTACACTAGGTGTGCGTGGCGTCCCGTCCTATAAGACTCTTAATTAAACGCCCTCCGCCCATGTTCCTTCCTTGATAGCCTGTTACCGTTAATGTCAGGGAATAGAGGAGAAGCGTCTCCCGCTGTCCGTCCTCTGTTATGACCAGCGGGACGGCTCCTTTTGATGGCTGTTTCACACACAGCGGATGTACATTACTTCTCGGGGAGAGAGAGGGAGAGTACAGCAGGCAGACTGTCATACAGCACATTGTGTTCGATGCCTGAAGTGAGAGGGACAGCTGATAACTATCCCCACTGACAGTCTCTCATGTCCAGTCAAATGAAGATACAAATACAAAGTCACTACAATACATACTGTATTCTCAGAGCTGTGTCCCAATGTGGCCCATGTTAGCACATTGAGTGTTGACCTCATCTGCATAGTTTTTCCATATGCTTTGACGTGATGTCTTTGGGGATTATACTTGTTGTGAAGGTGTTATTTGCTCTTATTTGCCGATGTCCTTGAGTGCTGGTCCACTGCCCACTGTCCCATTCTCTATATAGACAATGTTAAAACAGGATTCTGCTCTGGCTGCTTCTCCTGTCTGGAGCCAATGTTGACACTGGATGTAGTATCCATTAAATCTTGACTATCTGAGCTTTAATCCTCAACAGGTCTGGGGCTTTGGCCACTGCTGGGCATCTTTATCTCAGTGTCCACCCCAAACTAAGTCCTCACAAGGGAAATTCTTGTTTTTAAGAGGATCCTGTCCTATTTTAAGATGAGTAAGTAATCACATTAGTCATTCAAATTAAAATATTTGCCTGTTAACAACTCTTGTCTTATTTCTGCCTGTTCTCTCCAAAGGCATAATCAAATCAAAGTTTATTTGTCACGTGTGCCGAATACAACAGGTGTAGACCTTACAGTGAAATGGTTACTTTTACAGGCTCTAACCAATAGTGCGAAAAAAAAGTTTTTGTGTGTGTGTAGAGATGAGTAAAGAAATAAAACAACAGTAAAAAGACATTTGAAAATAAGAGTAGCAAGGCTATTTACAGACACCGGTTAGTCAGGCTTATTGAGGTAGTATGTACATGTAGGTATGGTTAAAGTGACTATGCATATATGATGAACAGAGAGTAGCAGTAGCGTAAAAAGAGGGGTTGGCGGGTGGTGGGACATAATGCAGATAGCCCGGTTAGCCAATGTGCGGGAGCACTGGTTGGTCGGGCCAATTGAGGTAGTATGTACATGAATGTATAGTTAAAGTGACTATGCATATACGATAAACAGAGAGTAGCAGCAGAGTACAAGAGGGGTTGGAGGGGGCACACCATGCAAATAGTCCGGGTAACCATTTGGTTACCTGTTCAGGAGTCTTATGGCTTGGGGGTAAAAACTGTTGAGAAGCCTTTTTGTCCAGGGCTTGGCACTCCGGTGCCGCTTGCCATGCGGTAGTAGAGAGAACAGTCTATGACTGAGGTGGCTGGGGTCTTTGAACATTTTTAGGGCCTTCCTCTGACACCGCCTGGTGTAGAGGTCCTAGATGGCAAGGCAACTTTGCCCCAGTGATGTACTGGGCCGTACGCACTACCCTCTGAAGTGCCTTGCGGTCGGAGGCCGAGAAATTGCCGTACCAGGCAGTGATGCAACCGGTCAGGATGCTCTCGATGTTGCAGGGGTAGAACCCCTGAAATTCAGGACCCATGCCAAATCCCACTACTTGTTAGCTATCCTACTACCTCTGTCATTGGTCATTTTTCCCCCATCCCCTCCTCGGAACATTTTGTCCTTGTAATTGGAATGACTCATTTCATCCCCCTGACATACATTAAAGTGCCACGGCAGAAGCACACAGTACCTGATTAATAGGGGCAGATTAAAACTCCACGTTCCCAGCCCCTTCCCCCCCTTGCTAGCTCTGGAATAATCACCTGTGCCCTGAAGAGTATAAAAAACTAAAACAGTGGAGGATTGGAGCAGAGGACTACACTCCTGTCCCGACCTCACCTGATGCTAGTGAGAGACCTTGGAGGAGGATGAGGCTGCCGGTCGCACCCCTCTCCCCCGTCTCCTCCCTATACCCCCTCCCACCGCCCCAGTAGCTGCAGATGAATTGGTAATCCGCTGGCCCCTCACTCAGGCCCTATCTAAAGAGCCAATCCATCCTCCCCCCTGACACTGATGGGTTGCCTCTCCTAGCAATTGGGCCCAGATGGATGCTGAGATATTGCCGGCAAGTACAAGAGAGCTTTGGCTCTACTCTAACCTGCATAGCTACACAGGGCTGTGTGGGTGTGTTTTGAAGTGGGATACTAGTGGTGCGTTGTAGTGGGGTGAGTAGTGAAGCAATGTGTGTTCTGAACGTCACCCCGTGTGAGTGTGATGAAAGCTGAGGAGTGGGCCATGGAGTGCGTCTGTGACTGATTCCCGGTTTAATGGCCTGTTTGGGAAGGTGAGGAGATGGGGTGAGGGGGGGCAGGCAGGACTCTGAGCCTTTAACAAGACTGGCATCCATGCTTAAAGCTCTCATTTAGTAACGCCCAGTTCAACAGCCAGAGAGGCAGTCGCACCAATCAATTTGGGGATGGCCTTTGCACAAACAGTATGAGGTGGAGACGCTGATGCCTTTTGTACCACCCAGCCTCCAACCTCTGCTGACTTTGGGTTGGATGAACTGAGCGTCAGAGAGCCTTCACATACTGTATATAATCCATAGCATAGCATTCCTATAGGCTGTAGTCTTTGCCTGCGGGATAGTTTCTGGATCAGGCAACTGGAAGGCAATATCTTACTAAGTGGTTTCAGTATTATCCTCATGAGGCATAAAGCCTCCTGCCCTTTGATGGGGGGAGTTTAGTTCATAACTAGATGGACTGCATATTGTTTCTGCAGTCAGCTGACTGATGCTGGCTTGTGTTTCTACCTGGATGGCCATGCTCGGGCATTAGCAGCATGGAGGACAGAGGAGGAAGCTGACTTATGTGTCCGTCCTGGCCAGCTCAGCACTTTTCCCACAGCCCATTAGGGCCTAAACGATCTTGCCTTGTCAACATTAATCGCTTTCAGATTAGCAATGGTAGAAGGCTTGCCCTTTAAAGGGTATTTTTTAAAACAGTGGTGCTATAATGAAAGGTAGGGGTGGATTAGGGGAGGGCTACATAAAGGGATCATTCCAGAGGTTTGGCCCTAATCTGACCTCTGGGATGTTGCAATATCTGGACCCATCAAAAGCATTCAGGGATTAAGCAGTGTGTAGCTTTGCCTAGTTGGCATGCACCGGATCACAATTTGGCATCAGAAATATGCAATAATGTGAACCCGGTGACTCGAAGTCGAATGTCATAAAAATGTATATTTATTATCTGTATCCTTAAATGCCTCGTCATGTCAGTTCTTTACTCGGCTAATCCTATTACAGTTGTCATGAGATGATGTAGGTGTATCATAGATTTGGCCAATATTTAGCTTACAATTTAATTCACTTTTTACATTAAATATGATGCTTTACTCTGAGAATTTTTGTGTTTTAGTTTGCATACAACTAAGTAAAATATGGGTTTGATTTGGTCTAAATTGTAAAATTAAAGGAAATTTGAGCTTTATTTTATCGTAAAAGCTGCCCTTTCAACTCTCCTAGTAGATAGCCTCAAGGGAGCCTTGATTTAAACTGCATGAGGCTATAACAGTCCCTCTGTGGGAGCTGTTGTTACCTTTTGAAATGTCGTACACACACACTACTTGTTTGTTTTGGTGTTGTCACATCACTTAACTCCAGTACCCGCTGTTTTTCTGTGTGTCTTTCAGCGTTCACCATGATGATTATCCTGGCTCTGATCCGTATTGGTAAAGGCCGGGGCGAAGGCCACCCCCGTATGGCCCAGATCTCTGGGGTGCCAAACCTGTTTGGAGTGTGTGTCTACTCCTTCATGTGCCAGCACTCCCTGCCCTCCCTGGTGACGCCCATCTCTGATAAGAGGCGTGTGGGTACCCTGGTGGTGTGTGACTATGTCCTCATCCTTGGCTTCTACGGCCTGCTCTCCTTCACAGCCATCTTCTGCTTCGACAGCTCCCTGCTGCACGACATGTACACCCTCAACTTCACTGACAACTGTGACGTGCTGGACATCCCCGCTTTGCGCTACTTCCTGGGCCTCTTCCCCGTCTTCACCATCAGCACCAACTTCCCCATCATCGCAGTCACGCTGCGCAACAACTGGAAGACCCTCTTCCACCGTGACGGGGGCACCTACCCCTGGGTGGTTGACCGCATCGTCTTCCCCCTCATCACCCTGGTGCCGCCCATCATCGTGGCCTTCTGCACCCACAACCTGGAGTCCCTGGTGGGCATCACGGGCGCCTACGCTGGCACGGGCATCCAGTACGTCATCCCCGCCCTGCTGGTGTACTATGGCCGGCGCCACCTGGTGCCTATGCTGGGCACGGACGAGGTCAACAAGCACCAGTCCCCGTTCCGCCACACCTTCTGGGTGTGGTTCGTAGTGGTGTGGGCTACCTTCTGCCTCATGTTTGTCACAGCCAACATCATCCTGGAGGACACCAAGAAATGAGGACACTGACTGACTGTGAAAGACCGGTTTCTCTGTGTGGGTGTCTTGTATTTCTTATTCTCTCTACCTGAGGCCTTCCAGAACTTGGTACAGGTCGGACGGTGTGCCTTTTTATGCTGCTCTTGTAGCATGGGGAACCCTTTTAATTACAGTGGTAATCAGCAGTTGAAACAATTATAAAGTGTCCTCCCCACCCCTGTTTCAGTAAAAAGCTTGAGGATGGGACTGGAGAAATGTAACCATTATCAAATTCATAGACCGAGCTATGCATGCAAGGACTAGCCTTCCATGATATCACAATTATCATTTTAACCATGTTTTGAGGCTATATAGTGTTTATTTACATTTAATTTGTTTACAACATTGGAGTAAAACAAGCTTATATTATAGGTACTGATCAGTTGTGAGAGTTGAACTAAGCTGATGAGTTATATTCTTCAAGAATCAATGGGCACATACATGTATTAATTATATCAACTGCAGATCACCCCTTTTAAGAGTAATCTATACCATTTGTTGAAAGGGACCAAATATCTAGTGATTGTATGAAAGCTGCTACCGTATGTAGGAACGCAAGGAAGAGGACCCTGTTCACTCTGTTCCAGTGTCCCTCTGTAGAAAGATACAAGCTGAACAATCAAAGACTGTATTAGCAAGGCATTGCACTACACAACAGCACTGTTTTTAAGCATATACAAAGAGCTGGTCAACTTGTTTCCAAATGCCTCATTTTAAATCCAAAATAACTGAAGGAAGGATAGAGCAGGGAGGTGTCAGTGTTCCTCTGGACCTTCAGAAACAGTGTTGTGGCTAAAGACAGAATATGCTGAAACTATGGAGAGAGCTCAGTGGAGGAAAAATAGAACCTGACGACTAACTCAACGCTCCTGTTGCTAATGGCAATGCAGAGAGACTTTAATGCGGCTTTAAAATGAATTTGGGATGGTGAAAAAGGCAAGCTAAATTAATCTGCGATAATCAGTTTATTATGGCTGGCATTTCTACATTCCTCACTGGTGGCTCTGCCTCAGTTCTCCTTGTCGTCCCTGTGAACAATGAACCTTTGTCCATGACAGATCCCTGACTGATGGGCCTGATGGAAGAGCTCCGTCTCTGGTCATCAGGAGACCGATCTTGAGTTCAAACTCTGTACACATACCACCCTCATGTTTTACTGTTCACCACCAAATCATCAGCCCTTCATCAGCTCCATGTCAGCACCCACCTGCTCTCTGTTGAACTTTGACCCCAGAAAGTTATCAATGGACACAGGAAGGTTTATGTTGGCTACATCACCAGGAGCCAACTGGTACGGTGCCTACTGTGCCCACAAAGACTCCTCTACAGTAGTCCCAGTATATCTCTTTTTGCAATCACTGGTTTGCTCATACCATGAACTGCACTGTTGGTTAAGGTCTTGTAAGGAAGCATTTCACGGTAAAGTCTACACTTGTTGTATTCTGCGCATATGGCAAATAAAGTTTGATGTGATTTTAACCATCTGTCTCGTGCTCGCTCGTAACGAGAAGTTCTCAGCTGGCTGATTTTGTTGTCAGCTCTTTACTTGAGGTTTTATTACAGTTTCCTGGTAGCTCAGTTTGATCGACTAATTAGATGTTACTTCCAGACATGTGGGAACAGCCTCTTCGCCCCGAGCTCTGCTCATGCTAATGTCCACATTATACGCTTCTGTCTCCTTGTCATGTCCTCTGGTTCTATATAACTATATATATCTGCTCTATAGAATATATATTATGTCCCATTATAGTCATCAAGTTTGGAGCCCAACTACAGGAGTCATACTTTTGTGAAACAGTACTGTTGTTGGGGAATGTAAAGCATGTTTTGTGGTGTAGGGTTCCATATTACGCGGTCACATTCAGAATAGTGGTTTTCCTTTAGTAGTAAGTGCTAAAGTAATAGCTAAAGGGTATCGTTAGCTGCCTGTCATGAGCACACTCTTGGTCAAAAAGGGAAATACTTATTACCATTCATGGTTTGCACCTGCAACATTGCACAAGTTTGCACATAATTGCCTTTGGTTTTACCTTTTGTGTGTTTTACGTAGACTTTTGCAAATGGTTTATCATGAAGATGTTTGTAAGGGTTGATGACTATGGTATTTATCCAACAGTCTTCAATGGTATTCTTAACCCATCAATATATACAGCTTGACACTATTTAAAATGCATTAGACTAATAGTCATGCATTGTAGCATATTGATGGCAGTACAGTATTGTTGAGGACTATTGAATGAGAGACCTCTGCATGTTGTTGGTATTGTGTGTGTTAGGACAGAAAAAGAGTGCTGACTATTTCTGTAACACTGCTTCTCTTCAATATTGGGTTCCTTCTGGTAATTATTGTAAACATTACATTTCTGCATGCAGCTCCTTCCAAAATTCTGTAGCCAGTGGTCAGTTGTTCCTTTAAGCCTCCAGATTGTTATGGATAGTTACTCCTCTTCTTATTTTTCCTAATCTTCTTTTCAATACAAATGTGAAATATGCTTTGAACTGGGTTGGGGAAGTAAGATTTCAAGTGAACATGAACTGTTTCTGAGAGTGTTTGTCTGTGTGTGTCAGTGTATGTGTCACTTTGAAAAGATTTGAAATGTGTATGTCTGACTCTTATTTAGAGTTGTGAAATGTGCCTTTTTCCCCGAGTTATTGTTTCAATTAATTTGTTGACTGTTGTTTTTCCTGCCACGTCTTTGTTTTAAGCAGCCTGTCAGATAATTTAATTGGCTTACATGCAGATCCTAACTGACAACCAATATCTCCTCAAAATAAACTGGGATATCCCTGTCTTCTAAAGTGTGGGTTCGCCTCGTCTTTGTGACTTTGAGACAGTTCTGTGATTATTAAAGAGATATGTAATATTAACATTGTAATTTCAGAACATTTCCTTAATATATCAACATTTAATAGTGGAATGATAGTTTTTCACAATATTTTTTCCAAAATGTTTTTATTGGGCCCACACAAAAGTAGCATTCTAATGGTGCAACCTTCTTATTGGCCAACAAAAGATGGACTGGCTCTTGTCAAATTAGTTCTGAGTGTTTTTTAGGCTTTTTGAGGTTGGTTAGGTTTTGCAAATGTTTAAAACAAATGCACTATGCATTATGTGGGTTGAATGCTGTAACACAGAATAAAACAATGAATAAAAGTCCCATGATGGTAGACTGCCCCTTACTACATATAATCTTTTAACCATCATTTATTCACATTACTTTAATAAAATATTTCAGTCGTGTATATTACATTAGCTCTATTTGATGACTTTATTTCATTCCAAGTCATCTCATCTATATAGAGCTGCTGTCTGACAAAATCACTATTGTTAGTGATCCTTCAAAGTAAATAAGGTACTTTTAGGGCTCCCGAGTGGCGCAGCGGTCTAAGGCACTGCATCTCAGTGCTAGAGGCGTCATTACAGACCCTAGTTCGATTTCAGGCTGTATCACAACCGGCTGTGATTGGGAGTCCCATAGGGCGGTGCACAATTGGCCCAGCGTCATTAGGGTTTGGCCGGGGTAGGCTGTCATTGTAAATAATAATTTGTTAACTGACTTGCCTAGTTAAATACATTTTATGATTGCTGATACCAATACAAATTTTGTCACGTGCCAAATACAACCGGTGTAGACCTTACAGTGAAATGCTTACTTACAAGCCTTTAAACCAACAATGCAGTTTTAAGAAAAATACCTAAAAAATGTATAAATAAAAGTAACAAATAATTAAAGAGCAGCAGTAAAACAACAATAGAGAGGCTATATACAGGGGGTACCGGTACAGAGTCAATGTGCGGGGGCACCAGCTAGTCGAGGTAATTGAGGTAATATATACATGTAGGTAGAGTTATTAAAGTGACTATGCATAGATAGTAACAGAGAGTAGCAGCTTCACTTAGATCATGTATTTTCAGGTAGAGATACCTCACGCAACTGCTCTCTATCACGTGTTTTTCTGTCTCTTCTCTTCTCTCCCTCTCTGTGTATGCCCCACACAGACTGGACAAGTAGGCATGCAATGGATTATGGTCATTGTAGTTAATTACCATGTTTTCTGCGCTAAACTATGTAGAATATTGGCCTGTTGGAAACTACAACTCCCTACTACTGTACATTGCACAGTTTGGGCTTGATCTGAAATTGAGAAATCGCTGTAAGAAAATGCCCATTGAGCTCACAGAAAAAACTAAATGGAATTAAAATAATTGAACCAAGGTCGGTCAATAAGTTGTTTAAATACTGAACTGAAATGTTGGTTAATTGCTCAGCACTGTCTAATTGACTGAGGCTAGCAAATCTCTTGTCAATTCGACCACAGACCAGTCAATTTGACAACGAGATTTGCTGGCTCCAGTCAATTTGACAACGAGATTTCCTGGCGCCAGTCAATTTGACAATGAGATTTGCTGGCCCCATTCCATTTGACAAGAGATTTGCTGGCCCCAGTCAATTTGACAACAAGAGATTTGCTGGCCCCAGTCAATTTGACAAGAGACGGTTCGTTGTTGAGTTGTTACACGTAGTACCTTTAATTCACTGTGTTGCACAAGTTCAACCATTGTTCTTTTTTCAGTGGTTTTCATAATGGTTTTCAATGATTTTGTCTGTATGTGAATTCAATCAATTCAGTCTAAATGTTTTCAATTGTATGATTCCTATGTTTCTGTTTCGAAAAGGAAATTAAAGCATTTTGTTTGTCTGGACCTTTTGAACCTTAATTAAAGAACAGATGTTTGAAATGAACTCTTTGGTGAAGTTCTGTTCTCATTTAACATTCACTTGTACTTACATTTTACTCCCTGTTTCAAAAGACCAATAATGTTCCGTTAGAAACCCTTTGATGATGAGGGTTTGAAACATTTCCAATTTGAAAGGCCTGGTTTTGACAAAATGCAACTGTCAAACTATCCCTCACAATGCTATTAAGCACTTTATCCGTTTACTTTTTCATATTCAGATGACTGTTTAGAATGCATGAATCACTAGTTAAATGTTAATTTGCTGTAACTTGTGTCATTTTTATCGCTGTCATCTATCTCCTGTCATCATGTGGCGGAGTTTGGGAAGAAAGTGTCATTGGAGGGTGTGTGTGGTCTCCTGTCATCATGTGGCGGAGTTTGGGAAGAAAGTGTCATTGGAGGGTGTGTGTGTGGTCTCCTGGCATCATGTGGCGGAGTTTGGGAAGAAAGTGTCATTGAAGGGTGTGTGTGGTCTCCTGTCATCATGTGGCGGAGTTTGGGAAGAAAGTGTCATTGAAGGGTGTGTGTGGTCTCCTGGCATCATGTGGCGGAGTTTGGGAAGAAAGTGTCATTGAAGGGTGTGTGTGTGGTCTCCTGGCATCATGTGGCGGAGTTTGGGAAGAAAGTGTCATTGAAGGGTGTGTGTGTGGTCTCCTGGCATCATGTGGCGGAGTTTGGGAAGAAAGTGTCATTGAAGGGTGTGTGTGGTCTCCTGGCATCATGTGGCGGAGTTTGGGAAGAAAGTGTCATTGAAGGGTGTGTGTGTGGTCTCCTGGCATCATGTGGCGGAGTTTGGGAAGAAAGTGTCATTGAAGGGTGTGTGTGTGGTCTCCTGGCATCATGTGGCGGAGTTTGGGAAGAAAGTGTCATTGGAGGGTGTGTGTGTGGTCTCCTGGCATCACTTCATGTTTTCCACTCCCTGTCCTGCGTGAAGATCCTCCATAGTCTTTTGTCAGTGACAACAGATCCCTCTTTTTATGGTCATAATAAACCTTACTGCTGAATTTCAATCTTGACAGGGCTGCGACACAGTCATTTAATTCACCCTCTGGCCTTTTATGTACAATACCTTCAGAAAGTATTCACACCCCTTGACGACTTCCACATATTGTTGTGTTACAACCTGAATTTAAAATGGATTAAATTGAGATGTTTTGTCTCTGGTCTACACACAATACCCCATAATGTAAAAATTGAATTATGTTAATTTTTATAAATGAAAGCTCAAATGTTTTGAGTCAGTATTCAACCCCTTTGTTATGGCAAGCCTAAATAAGTTCAGGAGGAAATATTGCTTAACAAGTCACATTAGTTGCAAAAATTGTGTTTAGTAGTGTTTAATATGATTTTTGAATGTCTACCTCATCTCTGTATCCCACGCGCAATTGTCTGTAAGGTCCCTCAGTCGAGCGGTGAATTTCAAACACGGATTCAACCACAAAGACCGTGGAGCTTTTCCAATGCCTCACATTAAAACAGCAGACATTAATTATACCTTTGAGCGTAGTGAAGTTATTAATTACACTTTGGATGGTGTCTCAATACACCCAGTCACTACAAAGATACAGATGTCCTTCTTAACGCAAAAAACGCTCAGAGATTTCACCATAAGGCCAATGGTGACTTTAAAACAGTTTAATGGCTGTGATAGGAGAAAAATGAGGATGGATCAACAACATTGTAGTTACTCTGCAATACTAAGCTAATTGACAGAGTGAAAAGAAGGAAGCCTGTACCGAATACAAATATTCCAAAACAAGGCACAAAAGTAATACTGCAAAAAATGTGGCAAAGCAATTACGTTTTTGTCCTGAATATAAAGCTTTATGTTTGGGGCAAATCCAATACAAAATGTTACTGAGTACCACTCTCCATATTTTCAAGCATAGTGGTGGCTGCATAATGTGGGTATGCTTGTAAAATCCTAGAGGGAAAACCTGGTTCAGTCTGCTTTCCACCAGACACTGGGAGATTAATTCACCTTTCAGCAGGAGAATAACCTAAAACACAAGGCCAAATCTACACTGGAGTTGCTTACCAAGAAGACAGTGAATGTTTGTCTAGCAATGGTTGTCTAGCAATGATCAACAACTAATTTGACATTTTGAAAAGAACACAATCCAGGTGTGGAAAACTCTTAAAGACTTACCCAGAAAGACTCAACGCTGTAATCGCTGCCAAAGTTGATTGTAGCATGTATTGACTCAGGGGGCTGAATTCTTATCTAATGAAGATATATTTGTCTTTTATTTTTCATATATATATTTTATTTTTTACAAATGTAAGAATTTTTCTTCCACTTTGACATTACAGAGTATTTTGTGTAGATCATTGAAAAAAAATACAATTAAATCCATTTTAATCCCACTTTGTAACACAACAAAATGTGGAAAAGTCACGGGGTGTGAATTCTTTCTGAAGGCCCTGTGTGTGGGTGTGTGTTTGCGGGTAGAGCTGTAATTGGAAATTAAAACTTTGCTTGGCTTAATTTATTCACAGCTTATTTAATGTCTTCATGATTTATACCATGTTTGGATGGAGAGGGGAAGAGGGGAAGGAAGAGGGTATGGGGTGTTACTGAAATTGACTGCACTGCTTTAATTGGATCAAATTAGGATTTTTCTCTGACCTGGTTGGCCTCATCAGTACTCCCCCAGCACAGGGCCAGTGACATGTGGTTAGTTAGAAAGTAGACCGTTCCCAATACCTTGGCTGGCTCAGTTAACAATATAATGACTCATCCTCAGACACATGCAATAGGCCAACAGAAGAGTTGTCTGTATTTGCCACTACTCATTATGTGGTCTGCATTAGTGATTGTTCAACTGGCTGGCTCAAACTGATCCCCTGATCCATGCTGATTGACCATGTCTATTCCGCTGTGCTGACCATACAGTACCCTTTGCTGTGCACTGATTCCACCGTGTTTTCACCCACAACACAATCTTCATCACTGAACTTCCTTTTGTGCTGTAGTCTTTGATCATGGTGTTATTGGTGTGGGAGAGGAGCTTATTGATCATGTATCTGCTGTCTTAACCAGCGTTGATAGAGAGCAGCAGGCAGGTGCATGATTCTGGGTGCCAGGTAGGTAGCACAGGGAAGCATGAGGCAGGGCTCTCTGCTACTGGAACTGCTGCAGCCCTGAGTCACAGAGGAGGGTACCACCTGCTCCTTATCAGTGGACACCTTCTGTCCTCCCTCAACTCTCCTTCGTTCTTTCTCCTCCACACCATGGGGGAAGAGAGGATGTGATCAACCTGGCAATGCCAGGCTAGAGAGGATTATTCTAGGTGTTGTATTAGGAGAGGTGCCCAAACCGACATAGCAGAGGAAGTCATTAAAGAGAAAGCAGTAGTAGCAGTTGGATAGAAGTTCCCCTTATTCTAACAAGAGGGTGCTGGAGGCTAGAAGATCCGCTTATTCTAATGAGGGTGCTGGAGGCTAGAAGATCCCCTTATTCTAACAAGAGGGTGCTGGAGGCTAGAAGATCCGCTTATTCTAATGAGGGTGCTGGAGGCTAGAAGATCCCCTTATTCTAACAAGAGGGTGCTGGAGGCTAGAAGATCCGCTTATTCTAATGAGGGTGCTGGAGGCTAGAAGATCCCCTTGTTCTAACAAGAGGGTGCTGGAGGCTAGAAGATCCGCTTATTCTAATGAGGGTGCTGGAGGCTAGAAGATCCCCTTGTTCTAACGAGGGTGCTGGAGGCTAGAATATCTGCTTATTCTACCAAGAAGGTGCTGGAGGCTAGAAGATCCGCTTATTCTACCAAGAGGGTGCTGGAGGCTAGAATATCCGCTTATTCTAACGAGGGTGCTGGAGGCTAGAAGATCTGCTTATTCTAACGAGGGTGCTGGAGGCTAGAAGATCTGCTTATTCTAACGAGGGTGCTGGAGGCTAGAAGATCTGCTTATTCTAACGAGGGTGCTGGAGGCTAGAAGATCTGCTTATTCTAACGAGGGTGCTGGAGGCTAGAAGATCTGCTTATTCTATCAAGAGGGTGCTGGAGGCTAGAAGATCTGCTTATTCTAACGAGGGTGCTGGAGGCTAGAAGATCTGCTTATTCTAACGACGGTGCTGGAGGCTAGAAGATCCGCTTATTCTATCAAGAGGGTGCTGGAGGCTAGAAGATCTGCTTATTCTATCAAGAGGGTGCTGGAGGCTAGAAGATCCACTTATTATTGCTAAAGTGGATATTCATTAGTAGAGTAATATATTTTTCATGGCATGCAGTATATATAATGTATTTGAGCCACCTTAGCAGTCGGTGGGTTTAATGGAAGTCTGTGGGAGAGATTCAAGTCACACTGGAAGAAGTGTTTTAGGGACGATGGCCAAGCCCTGCGTGGTGAAAAGCTCTTAGCGTCTTATTGGTTAGCATCGGGAAGGGAATAGACAGGCATCGATAGTAGGGATAATAGGTTCCAACTAAATTACCCCTCCTCTCCAGCTACCTGTCTTAAATTGTTTTTAAATTGCTCTCCCTTTTTCTCTCTCCATCGATAGGTAGGAAGCCAGCACTGGTTGAATATTCTGGAGGAGCCACTGTCTGGAAAACATTTCAGTGGTTGATTTATGACCATTACAGGACTCACAGTGGAACACAAATACAATTGACTTAAGTCTATATTGTTTACGTTTTAGGGATGTTAAGGAGTCTGTGTGATCTGCCTTACCCTTCAGCTGTTCATCATCAATCAACTTTATCAGCCTACTGTCCCAATACTCAATATTCATTCGGTCTGCACTGGTTTCTCAAAAGCTTATCTCATGCTGGGCTGTAGAGAGTTTCAAATTGATGTTAAATCCATGCCTGGAATACTGCATATACATGTAGAGGAATATCTGATGTTTGGGAAAGGTGATAGTAGAAAGCGTGTTCTGTATAAGTGACAGACAGACCACATAATGGTATCTTTATGTACCATTACACCCGTTCAGGATTCAGGACACAGGTGGCTAGAACAGGTTAATCCTATCTGCTGTCTCCTATCTCACTGCTGTCTACTGGGGGAGGACTTGACAGCTGTCTGGTTAACACACTCTCAATGGCATGAAATCGCCTGTGACATGACATGGGTTTCTCCAGTCCATACACACCTCTTACCCTTTCTCCGCCCCTACAGTACAACACTGACAGTGTCCACTCAGGGGTGTCCTAGTAGAAGATGATCTGTCTGGTTAGCTATCAGTCACCTGGAGGTCACTGTTTAGGTGGGGTAGCACTAGGAAAGATCCCAGTCAGGATGCAGACATGCACTCATACTGTAGGCCTGCTACACGGAGCCTTACTCTCTGTCTTGTTGCGTGTTTGCATAGCTCCATGTTGACAGCATGGCGGCCCAGCCTCAGACCGGACCGGGCTCTCAATCTGCCGTATTTACCCAGGATTCACAAGGGTTTCTCACTGAGGATCACAGTGAGTGAGCAAACACCATGGACGGGGTTGTCTCGCTGGCTGGCTGCTGTTTCAGGAGTGTCCTTGGGACTGTGCAAACAGTTAGTTATCAATCCGCAGACGCTGGCAAACCCATATTATTTCAATATAATTCTCTCATGTCCCTGATTTACCCCAATGTCTGTTTTTGATGATTTTAAAATGTTTTTCAATCGGTTTATCTTGGCGAGCCCATGTGACAACGTAATGCTTAGTCAAGATGATTTATATGGGAGTCTTAGTTACTGTCTGATTGCATCAATATTTTCTTTAGAATAAAGGTTTATCTTAAACCCCTATTCCCTCACTCTTAAGCCATTGCTGACCACAAACTGCTGTGGTTTTGGTTTAGACATTTGACCAATCGACTGGCTCCTTACAGGGAGTGCGGTCCTCTCCCTCTCCAAAAAAACTGATAATAGATTTTAGATGATAGGAGGGGAGAAGGAGGAGGAGGTGGGTGCTGGTAAGAGGGGGTGGAGGTGTGTGAATTTGATCTGGGCGATAAGGCTCTCTCTCTCTCTCTATCAGTGCCCAGAGCTGTTCGAGCCCTGCCTCGTCATCCATCACTGGCCTGGGGAGCCGCCACCATCGCACCGCCGCAATGTGTGCTGCATAGCAGATGGGGCAGAGTGCAGCAGTCGTCCCCCCCCCCCCCCCCCCCCCACACACACACTAGGACACATTGCAGCATAGGTCCAGAGCCTGGTTTCTTATGTTTCTCACATGTCATGTCAGTTACAGTCCCTATACACGTTTTGGCTCAACAGCAGTGCAGCACAGGGACTGAAACATTCACTGCCTCTGACACACCTGTAGGAAAACCCGTGGCAAGGTTAATAGTGTTAATTACCACAGTACTACACAGTCTCTTTGAGGATGACAGTGGCAGTTGCTAATCATGCATTCTCTCAATACCCTGCTCGCTCATTATTTATAAGCTACCTTTCCCATGTAGGTAATCAGTATGGGGGAAGGTATAGGGATATTTCACACTGGGCCTGAACATTTAAATGGGCCATCGCTCAACTTCTGGACAGCACTGAGTCTATGTGATCACATTCCCCAGATATGGAGAATAGAGGTCGACCGATTAATCGGAATGGCCGATTAATTAGGGCCGATTTCAAGTTTTCATAACAATCGGAAATCGGTATTTTTGGACACCGATTTGGCCGTTTTTTTTTTCCACCTTTATTTATCCTTTATTTAACTAGGCAAGTCAGTTAAGAACAAACTCTTATTTTCAATGACGGCCTAGGAACAGTGGGTTAACTGCCTCGTTTAGGGGCAGAATGACAGATTTTTACCTTGTCAGCTCGGGGATTCAATCTTGCAACCTTACAGTTAACTAGTCCAACGCTCTAACCACCTGATTACATTGCACTCCACGAGGAGCCTGCCTGTTACGCGAATGCAGTAAGAAGCCAAGGTAAGTTGCTAGCTAGCATTAAACTTATCTTATAAAAAACAATCAATCAATCATAATCACTAGTTAACTACACATGGTTGATGATATTACTAGTTTATCTAGTGTGTTCTGCGTTGCATATAATCAATGTGGTGCGTATTCGCGAAAAAGGACTGTCGTTGCTCCAATGTGTACCTAACCATAAACATCAATGCCTTTCTTAAAATCTATACACAAGTATATATTTTTAAACCTGCATATTTAGTTAATATTGCCTGCTAACATGACTCGTTGCGAACTGTTAAGACTATTTCTTCCTAACAAAGACAGCCAACTTCGCCAAACGGGGGATGATTTAACAAAAGCGCATTTGCAAAAAAAACACAATCGTTGATCGACTGTACCTAACCATAAACATCAATGCATTTCTTAAAATCAATACACAGAAGTATATATTTTTAAACCTGCATATTTAGCTAAAAGAAATCCAGGTTAGAAGGCAATATTAACCAGGTGAAATTATGTCACTTCTCTTGCGTTCATTGCACGCAGAGTCAGTGTATATGCAACAGTTTGGGCCGCCTAATTTGCCAGAATTTTACGTAATTATGACATAACATTGAAGGTTGTGCAGTGTAACAGGAATATTTAGACTTATGGATGCCACCCGTTAGATAAAATACGGAACGGTTCCGTATTTCACTGAAAGAATAAACGTCTTGTTTTCGAGATGATAGTTTCCGGATTCGACCATATTAATGACCTACGGCTTGTATTTCTGTGTGTTATTATGTTATAACTAAGTCTATGATTTGATAGAGCAGTCTGACTGAGCAGCAGGCTCATAAGGCAGCAGCAGGCTCATAAGCATTCATTCAAACAGCACTTTCCTGCGTTTGCCAGAAGCTCCTCGCTGTGCTTCAAGCCTATCAACTCCCGAGATTAGGCTGGTGTGACCGATGTGAAATGGTTAGCTAGTTAGCGGGGTGCGCGCTAATAGCGTTTCAAACGTCACTCGCTCTGAGACTTGGAGTAGTTATTCCCCTTGCTCTGCATGGGTAATGCTGCTTCGAGGGTGGCTGTTGTTGTTGTGTTCCTGGTTCGAGCCCAGGTAGGAGCGAGGAGAGGGATGGAAGCTATACTGTTACACTGGCAATAGTAAAGTGCCTATAAGAACATCCAATAGTCAAAGGTTAATGAAATACAAATGGTATAGAGAGAAATAGTCCTATAATTCCTATAATAACTACAACCTAAAACTTCTTACCTGGGAATATTGAAGACTCATTTTAAAAGGAACCACCAACTTTCATATGTTCTGAGCAAGGAACTTAAACGTTAGCTTTGGCATATATTGCACTTTTGCTTTCTTCTCCAACACTTAGTTTTTGCATTATTTAAACCAAATTGAACATGTTTCATTATTTATTTGAGGCTAAATTGATTTTATTGATGTATTATATTAAGTTAAAATAAGTGTTCATTCAGTATTGTTGTAATTGTCATTATTACAAATATATATTTTTTAAATCGGCCGATTAATCGGTATCGGCGTTGAAAATCATAATCGGTCGACCTCTAATGGAGAAGGTCATGGGTGCTAATATGACAGGCATGCTACATCTGTGTGTGTATTGGGTGGGTAATTGGCATGAATGAGTGATCTGAGACTAGCAGTCCAAAGGTTCTCAGACAGGAAGCAGTCCATGGACTTCCCCTGGGCTAGCTAGCTCGTCTGACAAAAACGGTGAGAGTTTAAACTCTGTGTGTTTGTGTGATTGTGTAAGTATGTGAGTGTGTGGATGTGATTGAGTAAGTGTGAGTGTGTGTACCCACCCGTCTACAATCCCTCCCCCTTCCCCAAGGGCTCTGACCGTCGGCAGGAGGAAGGAGGCAGGCTAGCGTGCGCCTGGCAGGAGAGGATTAAGAGACACAGTTTGGATTGATGCGGTCCGACAGTGTCAGACAGTCAGCTCCACGCCTCTCATTAGGATACGCCGGCGGAATGTAAAATGTCTGCCGCTGATGGCACCTTAAGCCCCGTAGAGTGATGATGCCGAAACAGCCGCAGAGGAACTTGAGAGAGACACGCGGCAGCCAGGCAGCAGCTTTGGTCACTGTCACCTCTCCTGTCAGTGTCTTTGTCCTCATACTATCTCTGTCCCTGTCTCTGTCCCCCTCCCTGTCCCCATCCGTCTCTGTCTCTGTCCCCATCTGTCTATGTCCCTGTCCCCGTCCGTCTTTGTCAGTGTCCCTGTCTCTGTCCTTGTTCTTGTCTTGGTCCATGTCTCTGTCCCTGTTTCTGTCTGTGTCCCTGTCTCTGTCACTTACACACTGACAATTTGTCGCTTTGTCAACTAGAGTGTGAATCAACTACTGTGTGTATCAACTACAGTGTGTAACAACTAGAGTGTGTATCAACTAGAATGTGTTTCAACTTGAGTGTGTTTCAACGAGAGTGTGTCTACTAGAATGTGTATCAACTAGAATGTATATCAACTAGAGTGTGTCTACTAGAGTGTATATCAACTAGAGTGTATCTCAACTAGAGTGTATCTCAACTAGAATGTATATCAACTAGAATGTATATCAATTAGAGTGTATATCAACTAGAGTGTATATCAACTAGAGTGTATATCAACTAGAGTGTGTATCAACTAGAGTGTATATCAACTAGAGTGTATCTCAACTAGAGTGTATTTCAACTAGAATGTATATCAATTAGAGTGTATATCAACTAGAGTGTATCTCAACTAGAATGTATATCAACTAGAATGTATATCAATTAGAGTGTATATCAACTAGAGTGTATATCAACTAGAGTGTATATCAACTAGAGTGTATATCAACTAGAGTGTATCTCAACTAGAATGTATATCAACTAGAATGTATATCAATTAGAGTGTATATCAATTAGAGTGTATATCAACTAGAGTGTGTCTACTAGAGTGAGTATCAACTAGAATGTGTTTCAACTCGAGTGTATATCAACTAGAATGTGTATCAACTATAGTGTGTCTACTAGAATGTGTATCAACTATAGTGTGTCTACTAGAATGTATATCAACTAGAGTGTATATCAACTATAGTGTGTCTACTAGAATGTGTATCAACTAGAGTGTGTATCAACTAGAGTGTATATCAACTCGAGTGTATATCAACTAGAGTGTATATCAACTAGAGTGTGTCTACTAGAATGTATATCAACTAGAATGTGTATCAACTAGAATGTGTATCAACTAGAATGTATATCAACTAGAATGTATATCAACTAGAATGTATATCAATTAGAGTGTATATCAATTAGAGTGTATATCAACTAGAGTGTATATCAACTAGAGTGTATATCAACTAGAGTGTATCTCAACTAGAATGTATATCAACTAGAATGTATATCAATTAGAGTGTATATCAACTAGAGTGTATATCAATTAGAGTGTATCTCAACTAGAGTGTATCTCAACTAGAATGTATATCAATTAGAGTGTATATCAACTAGAGTGTATATGAACTAGAGTGTATATCAACTAGAGTGTGTCTACTAGAGTGAGTATCAACTAGAATGTGTTTCAACTCGAGTGTATATCAACTAGAGTGTATATCAACTATAGTGTGTCTACTAGAATGTGTATCAACTAGAGTGTGTATCAACTAGAGTGTATATCAACTCGAGTGTATATCAACTAGAGTGTATATCAACTAGAGTGTGTCTACTAGAATGTGTATCAACTAGAATGTGTATCAACTAGAATGTGTATCAACTAGAATGTATATCAACTAGAATGTATATCAACTAGAGTGTATCTCAACTAGAATGTATATCAACTAGAATGTATATCAATTAGAGTGTGTCAACTAGAGTGTGTCTACTAGAGTGTATATCAACTAGAGTGTATATCAACTAGAGTGTATATCAACTATAGTGTGTCTACTAGAATGTATATCAACTAGAGTGTGTATCAACGAGAGTGTGTTTCAACTAGAGTGTGTATCTACTAGAATGTGTATATCAACTATAGTGTGTATCAACGAGAGTGTGTTTCAACTAGAGTGTGTATCAACTAGAATGTGTATCAACTAGAATGTGTATCAACTAGAATGTATATCAACTAGAATGTATATCAACTAGAGTGTATCTCAACTAGAATGTATATCAACTAGAATGTATATCAATTAGAGTGTGTCAACTAGAGTGTGTCTACTAGAGTGTATATCAACTAGAGTGTATATCAACTAGAGTGTATATCAACTAGAGTGTATATCAACTAGAATGTGTATCAACTAGAGTGTATATCAACTAGAGTGTATATCAACTATAGTGTGTATCAACGAGAGTGTGTTTCAACTAGAGTGTGTATCTACTAGAATGTGTATCAACTAGAGTGTGTGTCTACTAGAATGTATATCAACTAGAGTGTATATCAACTAGAATGTGTATCAACTAGAGTGTATATCAACTAGAGTGTATATCAACTAGAGTGTATATCAACTAGAATGTGTATCAACTAGAGTGTATATCAACTAGAGTGTATATCAACTAGAATGTATACCAACTAGAATGTGTATCAACTAGAGTGTATATCAACTAGAATGTATATCAACTAGAGTGTGTGTCTACTAGAGTGTGTATCAACTAGAATGTGTTTCAACTAGAGTGTATATCAACTAGAGTGTATATCAACTATAGTGTGTCTACTAGAGTGTGTATCAACTAGAATGTGTTTCAACTAGAGTGTATATCAACTAGAGTGTATATCAACTAGAGTGTGTGTCTACTAGAGTGTGTATCAACTAGAATGTGTTTCAACTAGAGTGTATATCAACTAGAGTGTATATCAACTATAGTGTGTCTACTAGAATGTATATCAACTAGAGTGTGTATCAACGAGAGTGTGTTTCAACTAGAATGTGTTTCAACTAGAGTGTGTCTACTAGAATGTGTATCAACTAGAGTGTGTCTACTAGAGTGTATATCAACTAGAGTGTATATCAACTAGAGTGTATATCAACTATAGTGTGTCTACTAGAGTGTGTATCAACGAGAGTGTGTATCAACTAGAGTGTGTCTACTAGAATGTGTATCAACTAGAATGTATATCAACTAGAATGTATATCAACTAGAGTGTGTATCAACTAGAGTGTGTATCAACTAGAATGTATATCAACTAGAGCGTGTATCAACTAGAATGTATATCAACTAGAGTGTGTCAACTAGAGTGTATATCAACTAGAATGTATATCAACTAGAATGTATATCAACTAGAGTGTGTCAACTAGAGTGTATATCAACTAGAGTGTGTCAACTAGAGTGTATATCAACTAGAGTGTGTATCAACTAGAGTGTGTATCAACTAGAATGTATATCAACTAGAGTGTGTCAACTAGAGTGTATATCAACTAGAGTGTGTCAACTAGAGTGTATATCAACTAGAGTGTGTATCAACTAGAATGTATATCAACTAGAGTGTATATCAACTAGAGTGTGTCAACTAGAGTGTATATCAACTAGAGTGTGTCAACTAGAGTGTATATCAACTAGAGTGTATATCAACTAGAGTGTATATCAACTAGAGTGTGTCTACTAGAATGTGTATCAACTAGAATGTATATCAACTAGAATGTGTATCTACTAGAGTGAGTATCAACTAGAGTGTATATCAACTAGAGTGTATATCAACTAGAGTGTATATCAACTATAGTGTGTCTACTAGAGTGTGTATCAACGAGAGTGTGTATCAACTAGAGTGTGTCTACTAGAATGTGTATCAACTAGAATGTATATCAACTAGAATGTATATCAACTAGAGTGTGTATCAACTAGAGTGTGTATCAACTAGAATGTATATCAACTAGAGCGTGTATCAACTAGAATGTATATCAACTAGAGTGTGTCAACTAGAGTGTATATCAACTAGAATGTATATCAACTAGAATGTATATCAACTAGAGTGTGTCAACTAGAGTGTATATCAACTAGAGTGTGTCAACTAGAGTGTATATCAACTAGAGTGTGTATCAACTAGAGTGTGTATCAACTAGAATGTATATCAACTAGAGTGTGTCAACTAGAGTGTATATCAACTAGAGTGTGTATCAACTAGAATGTATATCAACTAGAGTGTATATCAACTAGAGTGTGTCAACTAGAGTGTATATCAACTAGAGTGTGTCAACTAGAGTGTATATCAACTAGAGTGTATATCAACTAGAGTGTATATCAACTAGAGTGTGTCTACTAGAATGTGTATCAACTAGAATGTATATCAACTAGAATGTGTATCTACTAGAGTGAGTATCAACTAGAGTGTATATCAACTAGAGTGTGTCTACTAGAGTGTATATCAACTAGAGTGTGTCTACTAGAGTGTATATCAACTAGAGTGTGTCTACTAGAGTGTATATCAACTAGAGTGTGTATCTACTAGAATGTGTATCAACTAGAGTGTATATCAACTAGAGTGTATATCAACTAGAGTGTGTCTACTAGAGTGTATATCAACTAGAGTGTGTCTACTAGAGTGTATATCAACTAGAGTGTATATCAACTAGAGTGTGTCTACTAGAGTGTATATCAACTAGAGTGTGTCTACTAGAGTGTATATCAACTAGAGTGTATATCAACTAGAGTGTGTCTACTAGAGTGTATATCAACTAGAGTGTGTATCTACTAGAATGTGTATCAACTAGAGTGTATATCAACTAGAGTGTATATCAACTAGAGTGTGTCTACTAGAGTGTATATCAACTAGAGTGTGTCTACTAGAGTGTATATCAACTAGAGTGTATATCAACTAGAGTGTGTCTACTAGAGTGTATATCAACTAGAGTGTGTATCTACTAGAATGTGTATCAACTAGTGTGTATATCAACTAGAGTGTGTGTCTACTAGAGTGTGTATCAACTAGAGTGTATATCAATTAGAGTGTATATCAACTAGAATGTGTGTCTACTAGAGTGTATATCAACTAGAGTGTATATCAACTAGAGTGTGTGTCTACTAGAGTGTGTATCAACTAGAGTGTATATCAACTAGAATGTGTGTCTACTAGAGTGTGTATCAACTAGAATGTATATCAACTAGAATGTGTATCAACTAGAGTCTATATCAACTAGAATGTATATCAACTAGAATGTGTTTAAACTCGAGTGTATATCAACTAGAGTGTGTCTACTAGAATGTATATCAACTAGAGTGTGTATCTACTAGAATGTATATCAACTAGAATGTGTATCTACTAGAATGTGTATTAACTAGAGAGTGTATATCAACTAGAATGTATATCAACTAGAATATGTATCAACTAGAATGTATATCAACTAGAATGTGTATCAACTAGAGTGTGTATCAACTAGAGTGTGTGTCAACTAGAGTGTGTCTACTAGACTGTGTATCAACTAGAATGTATATCAACTAGAGTGTATATCAACTAGAGTGTGTATCAACTAGAGTGTGTCTACTAGACTGTGTATCAACTAGAATGTATATCAACTAGAGTGTATATCAACTAGAGTGTGTGTCTACTAGACTGTGTCAACTAGAGTGTATGTATATCAACTGTATTTATGTTTAGGGACAGAGATAAAACACTTTGTTTCAGCATGTGTGAACATGTTCATGTAGTATGAATGTGAGATGTGTTGTGCACTACATGTGTGTCAAAGTGTGGCATGGATTGTGTGTGTCTTCATGCTTACTGTAAGGGTGTGATAAAGAACAGGGAGGTCATTTAGCTCATCTGTCTCGCAGCGCTTGATCCTCTATGCATCCATCTAGTGAACAGTCCTCTGTCCCTGGGACCCGGGCCCTGCCTGCATGTGCTGAATGGGCTAATATTGATTCACAAGATCTCTATCACATTCCTGACAAGGACATCTGCATTTAGACAACCTTTATTTTACACAGTTGTTAATTACATTGATGTTTGTTGAAGGTGTCTTTAATCTACAGTATAGTGCTGAGCGATTAGTGCTTTTTGAGGTTGGTTCGGTTTTGGTTTGAAATAAAAATCACGGTTCGTATCATTTTTGAAAATGTTAAATGCATTATGAAATAATGACATTCAAATTATTTTAGAGCTTTCCTCAGCCATCACCTGCCTTTTCCATGACCCTGACAGTGGATTGAGTTCTGTAACAAAACCAAATAAAACAATTAATAAGAGCCCCATGATGCTAGTTAATATCCATTACTGCTTATCACTTATTAACCATCATGTATTCACATGACTTATTTTATGATTCTTTTTCCTTGAAGTCATCATCAAATCTCTGCTCAGGAAGTATCAGCCAGCCAGCCATTGTGCTCCCCATTGAAGGAGTCATCCTATTTAGCTAAGCTAGTAGTAGTACCTAGTTGGCTGACTAAATAATTTCACTAAATAATTTCACTCGTTCACACATATTTTCAAGACTGCTTATTACCAACTACCTCAACTGTCAATCAAGTAGAGCTACCTCACAAACTGTCTCTATCTGCGGCATGTAGCCTAGCGGTTAAGAGCGTTGGGCCAGTATAAGAAATCCCGCTATGCCCTCCGACGAACCATCAAACAAGCAAAGCATCAATACAGGACTAAGATTGAATCCTACTATACCGGCTCCGACGCTCGTCAGATGTGGCATGGCTTGCAAACTATTACAGACTACAAAGGGAAGCACAGCCGCGAGAAGCCCAGTGACACGAGCCTACCAGACGAGCTAAATGACTTCTATGCCCGCTTCAAGGCAAGCAACACTGAAGCATACATGAGAGCATCAGCTGTTCCAGACGACGGTATGATCGCTCTCTCCATAGCCAGGTCAACATTCACAAGGCCGCAGGGCCTGACGGATTACCAGGACGTGTATTCCGAGCATGCGCTGACCAACTGGCAAGTGTCTTCACTGACATTTTCAACCTGTCCCTGACAGGTCACTTTACCTACATGTACATATTACCTCAATTATCTTGACTAACCTGTGCCCCCGCACATTGACTTTGTACCGATACCCCCTGTATATAGCCTCCTTACTGTAATTTTATTGTTGCTCTTTAATTATTTGATATTTTTCTATTTTCTTCTTCATTTTTTTTTACTTCAGTTTATTTTAGTAAATACTTTCTTCACACTTATTTTTCTTAAAACGGATTTGTTGGTTAAGGGCTTGTAAGTAAGCATTTCACTGTAAGGACTACCTGTTGTATTTGGCGCATGTGACAAATACAATTTGATTTGATTAAACCGAAAGGTCGCTGGTTCAAATCCCTGAGCTGGCTAGGTGAAAAATCTGACGATTTAACCTTGGCCAAGACACTTAACCCTAAATGCTCCTGTAAGTCGCTCTGCACAAGAGCGTCTGCTAAATTTTAAATGTAATCCCTCTTGTCTTTGTGTCATTCCGCTCTCATGCAGTCCCATATGGTCTGTGCAGTGTTGCCAACTCCTCAGTAAGGAAAGTAGCTATTGGCTGTCCTAAAAGTTGCTTGAAGTCGCTAAAATACGTCATTGTCAAATTTGCATAATTGGCCATGTGCATGTAATTGTGATGGACGCTATAGGAGAGAGGAATAACGCCGTGGGAGAGACAGAAAGTGAGTAAAAAACACCCTAAATATGTTTAGAACTACAGATGAACTTTCTTCTGTCGATTCTTGATTTTTTTTATGTCTCAATTCCAACCGTCATCCTTTATCCGGGCTTGGGACTGGCAAAAGTGACCCAAAAGAGACACTCTGGCGGAGTTACTTAGTTTTTTATTGTATTTTTTTATTTTTGTTTTTTTATTTTTGTTTTTTACATTTACATCCTGCCCTGTAAGCTAGGGCGGGATCAGCCAGCGGCGGCTTCCCGCATGCACGATTCATTTGCAGTCTGGACAGAGGGGTGAACATCTCCTGTTCTGACTGCAGCTGGGAGACTGCTGCGCGACGACTGGGCCGCCTGTGAGTGCTTTGGGACGGGGGTGGGGCCCACGGCAGCACCCGCTGTTTGTTGAGAAGAGTAAGAACGATATGTGCTTTCAAGTCAGTCTCCAAAAGTCTCCAATAACACCAGAAAAAGTCGCTAGATTTGTCGCTAGTCACTTTTTTGAAAATGTGTCGCTAGAGGAGTCTGAATACTCGGTAAATATAGCGACAAAGTCGCTAAGTTGGTAACACTGGATACGCCTCTGTCCGTGGCTGGAAGGAACATGTGCAATGGATTATGGTCATTGTAGTTAATTACCATGTTTCTGCACTGAACTAGGTTGAATATTTGCCTCATATAAACTACAACTTCCAATTAGCCCAGCGTCCCAAATAGTTCTTGATTTAATTTCTCAAGTGAACGATTTGATTTCTTTCTAGAGAAACGGTGTGTTGAGCTCACAAAAAACCCTAACTAAATCGTATTCAAGTCATTGAACCGATGTCAGTCAATTAGTTCTTCGGGATCGGTGTCCCTACCACGGGATGGTTGAGCTAACGTAGGCTAATGCGATTAGCATGAGGTTGTAAGTAACAAGAACATTTCCCAGGACATAGAAATATCTGATATTGGCAGAAAGCTTAAATTCTTGTTAATATAACTGCACTGTCCAATTTACAGTAGCTATTACAGTGAAAGAATACCATGCTATTGTTTGAGGAGAGTGCACAGTTTTGAACATGAAAAGTTATTAATAACCCCCCAAAATTAAACTGACATTTTGGTGAATCGTTCATTACTATTATGCTATCTCAGCCCTATATGATTAAATTAGGTAAGATAAGGTGAGGGTTGATCATGATGCGTACAGTACACATGCAATGTAGTTGCAGTACAAAATAGTTAGCAGTCTTTATGCTGCAATGGATTTGTACCTCCTCACTCCCAATTAAACCCTCATTTCAGGATTTCCATACACGCCCGTTCAATCTGTTCCTTCGTCTTTGAAATTTTATGGAGGCATCAGTTGGGATTTGGGTTCCATTGCAAATGAATTGATGGCATACTGTACCCCTGCCCATTCCTCTGAAGCCATCTGTCCCTCTCCCGTATCGGCCCTGTCCCTCCTCCTCCTCCTCCTTCTCGACTACCAAGCTGGAGGTATGGCCAGCTGGGCAGATGTGCAGTGACACTATCACGCAGTAGTCTGCAGTCACACAGTGTTCTGTAGCCAGGGCGGTGCAGGGCAAAAAGCTCACAAAGAAGTCCTGCGTCGTCACTTCATCACCCTGTCATTAAGCCAGAGAGATAGAAGAGGCAGAGAGGGGGGGGAGAGATAGAGAGCAGTGTGGGGAGGGGGTACGGGTCAAGGTCATTCTTCATCTTTATCCTCTTATCGAGGAGCAGAGGAGGCAACAACAGCCCTCATTGAAATACACTTCACAGAACATATAGAAAATGTTTTAAAGGTCTAATCTTTTCTCCAAAAAGCGGTTTTATACACGGAAAATGGGCATTCGAATGTTAGGATTTACTACTGAATGTTGGGGTTTATTACTCTATATAGTGAGACAGGCACAGTGAAATACCATCCACATTCCTCAATCGGTAGAGGTATATTGCTGTCTTACTACCTTCTTTACAGGGAGGAGAGGTGGGGGTTAGGGAGGAGGGGGTTCAGTGATGGGAGGGTCTTAATTGCATTCCCCTGGGGACATCGCCTTCCCATTGTTAGGTAGAGTAAATGGATAAAAGTCTAAATTCATTGTTAAGCTGTCGCCACAGTGATATCTGCCTGTGACCAATCGCAGGAACCCTCTTCATTTACTTTCGCCCAAAGCACTTCCCTGTGATGTCCTGTTGAAATGTGAGAGCATTGGTGACGCGGGGGCCTCATAAAACAGGCCAGGGTTCAATTTAAGTCAACCCACTTCAGTATATAATGGCCAGCCTTAATTGCATTCAGCAAGGTGTTAAAGGAGACGTTAGCTTTTTTATAATTAATTTTATTTAAATTTTTTATTTAAATTTTACCCCCTTTTTCTCCCCAATTTCGTGGTATCCAATTGTTAGTAATTACTATCTTGTCTCATCGCTACAACTCCCGTACAGGCTCGGGAGAGAGGAAGGTCGAAAGCCATGCGTCCTCCGAAACACAACCCAACCAAGCCGCACTGCTTCTTAACACAGCGCGCATCCAACCCGGAAGCCAGCCGCACCAATGTGTCAGAGGAAACACCGTGCACCTGGCCCCCTTGGTTAGCGCGCACTGCGCCCGGCCCGCCACAGGAGTCGCTGGTGCGCGATGGGACAAGGATATCCCTACCGGCCAAACCCTCCCTAACCTGGACGACGCTAGGCCAATTGTGCGTCGCCTCATGGACCTCCCGGTCGCGGCCGGCTGCGACAGAGCCTGGGCGCGAACCCAGAATCTCTAGTGGCACAGCTAGCGCTGCGATGCAGTGCCCTAGACCACTGCGCCACCCGGGAGACGAAGTTAGCTTTATTCAACCGAATCTATATTTTTGATGGGATTTTGCTTGTTTTTGAAAAACTTACCCCAACCATTGATTCCTCATCCTCGTTGTGCAGTACCTTGTGCAGTACTCTGAAAAAGCATGAACAAACGCTCCAAAAACACCCAAATACATCCTTTTAGAATCTGAAACGCCTTCAGTATAGTGATGCAGGTCTTTAGATGTTGTACACATTAAATTGTGTCATCCCGAACTTTATTTGCAAAGTTATATTCGGTTTTGTGCAACTCGAGCTGTTTCCCTTATCCAGCTGTTCCATTCTCAGTGTAGCCTGCTGCTAGAATGGATGGAGAGGTATCACTTGAGTCGCAACCAAATGGAATATAACTCATCTTGAAAAAACGTATACTAAAAACTTGGATATCAATCCGCCATCGTTAATACAATGGAAAAATCGAATGATTTATTATGTAAATATTGAAATAGCATGGGCGACCGAGAAAAACAAATTGATACAATTTCAGGCAAACAATAATGCAGGCACTATGGATGGGGTTGTGAGTATGCAGGTCTGGGCAGATAATAGTAGTCATTGTTTGTCTGTAAATTGTTTTTCTTACGTATAAATTTCTATCTGGTGTGGGGGAAAAAATGGAAGAAAATTAAAAAGTTGTGGATAAAGTTCCGAATGACACAATTTCATGTGTACAACTTCTAAAGACCTGCGTCACTATACTGAGAGCTTAGTTGGGTGTTTTTGGAGCCACTGTTCTTGTTTTTTCAGAGCCCCGTACTGCACAATGAGGATGAGGAAGTGAATCGCTGCTTGAGGTACGTTTTTCAAAATCAAGTGAAATCGCAAAAGAAAAGTGTCTGGACCCTTCCATAACATGCCATTTACATCAAAAATAGAGATTTGGTTGTAAAAAAGGAAAATTCTCCTTTAAGGCCTACTCTGTCTAAGTCATCCTTGACTTACTGTACATATCTCTTTCAAGCATACAGTAATAGATGGTCAATGTTAATTTCCACAGCCATGGCTTCAAATGTTGAAAGTGGTTCTGCAGTTGTGGCTCGTGACATATCAACAAGGTGTATGTTTTTTCCCTCCTACCTTGCCCTTCCTCTAGGTCAGTCTGTGTGTGGTGTGTGGGGTATAAATTGATAGCAGGCTTTGGATGTCATATCTAATTAGTCTCCGTGTGCCCCCCCCACCCCATTCTCTCCCCCACACCCCATCCTCTCCCCCACCCCATCCTCTCCCCCCACCCCATCCTCTCTCCCCCACACCCCATCCTCTCTCCCCCCACCCATCCTCTCTCCAACCACCCCATCCTCTCTCCCCACACCCCATCCTCTCTCCCCACCCACCTCATCCTCTCTCCCCACACCTTATTCTCTCCCTCCACCTCATCCTTTCTCCCCACACCTCATCCTCTCTCCCCACACCCCATCCTTTCTCCCCCCACACATCCTTTCTCTCCACCCACCTCATCCTTTCTCCCCACACCCCATCCTCTCTCCCCACACCCCATCCTCTCTCCCCACACCCCATCCTTTCTCCCCACACCCCATCCTCTCTCCCCACACCCCATCCTCTCTCCCCACACCCCATCCTTTCTCCCCACACCCCATCCTCTCTCCCCCCACCCCATCCTCTCTCCCCCCACCTCATCCTCTTTTCTCCCACACCTCATCCTCTCTCTCCCCACACCCCATCCTTTCTCCCCACACCCCATCCTCTCTCCCCACACCTCATCCTGTCTCCCCACACCTCATCCTCTCTCCCCACACCCCATCCTTTCTCCCCACACCCCATCCTTTCTCCCCACACCCCATCCTCTCTCCCCACACCCCATCCTCTCTCCCCCCATACCTCATCCTCTCTCCCCACACCCCATCCTTTCTCCCCACACCCCATCCTCTCTCCCCACACCCCATCCTCTCTCCCCCCACACCTCATCCTCTCTCCCCACACCTCATCCTCTCTCTCCCCACACACCATCCCCTCTCTCCCCACACCTCATCCTCTCTCTCTGTCACCCCACCCTTTCTCTTTCTCCATGACTTTGTTTTATTAATGTCAGCCTGAAACTCCAATTTGTTTTCACTCAAATGACTTGTCAATAGGCCTGCTTAAGCGCGCCCCATTTGGCCGCCAAGTATAAGGAATCAGCCAATCGGTCACATCTGCAGTTCCTGGAGTTCGTCCACTCAACACTCTGCCTACTGAAGGTGAGGAGCTTTGGAGAGAAGCTTCAGTGTCATTTTCAGACTTAATTCAGCAGAAGTTTTATTCATCGATTTAACGATTGAAGTCACGGTGTGGTGACCCCTGCCTCTCCATCTCTCTCTCTCTCTTCTTTTGTCTCTGCAGCTGTCAACTTCATGAAAGGTCCAAATGGAAGACAGTATAACACCTTCATAAACCTCCTTTACAAGCTCCTAGTTAGGTTTATATCGTCTTCTAACAGACAGCAGCACTTACCTTTAAAAGGGCTCGTTTTATAAGAGGATGGCAGTGGACTTATAACACACACATTCTGAAAATGGAATAGGTTCAAAGACTCTGCAATGTTGTAAATATCAGTATGTTGTCATTTCCTACCTTGTTTTCAATTGCCTCATGTGGCAAACACACCAGAGAGTTGATACACATGGTGCCCTTGTTGCCTCAGTATTCTGGGTTGATTTGCTGAGAGCTCTTGGAGGTCCTGGGGATGCTTCTGTTTTTACAGTCACTATTTATGGTGCCGATGCGTAATGTTTGTCTGCTTCTTTGCTGCTTCTTCCCCCTGAAATGGTGTGGAGATTTACACTAGTCCTTCTCACCGCCTTCCTCCTCGCCCTCTCTTTTCCCAGGAGCCCCAGCTCTCTGTTTCCCTCCCCAGGGACACAGTGGACACCACAGCTAAATCACTTAATGCTCCTATGCACGTGCCAGACACAGGCCGTTTTGTGGACCTCACCCAGCAGGGCTTTGGTTTAGGCGTCCTCCTGACTGCCTGTGAGCCTCCCTAAAGCCTCTGGTCCTCATTGTCTCTTAATTGGTGTTAGATTCCCACCACCTTTGTTAGAATTAGAAGCAGCCAATTAGAATGGGAGACAGCAGAGTAAATCTGGGTGGCTGGAGGTTTGTGGGAAGGTTTCCCAGTAGTATCAAACAGTGTTTGCTTCACATCTAATGTCTATCAACAGAATGTAACTGAGTTTACATTGCTGAAGAGAGAAGGGCTTAGTTGGTGAAATGGCAGCAACATGATTAAAAGGAAATGTTGAAGTGTCTTTTCTTTTCACCCCCTTTTTCATCATATCCAATTGGTAGTTCCATTCTTGGCCCATCGCTGCAACTCCCGTACAGACTCAGGAGAGGCGAAGGTCGAGAGCCGTGCGTCCTCCAAAACACAACCTCGCCAAGCCGCACTGCTTCTGGACACAATACATGCTTAACCAGGCGCACCAATGTGTCGGAGGAAACACCGTACACCTGGCGACCGTGTATACGCCGGCCCGCCACAGGAGTCACTAGAGAGCGATGGGACAAGGACATCCCGGCCGGACAAACCCTCCCCTAACCTGGACAACGCTGGGCCAATTGTGCGTCACCTCATGGTCGCGGCCGCGACACAGCCCGGTATCAAACCAGGATCTGTAGTAACGCAGCTAACACTGCGATGCAGTGCCTTAGACCGCTGCGCCACTCGGGAGGCCTTCCACACTGTATTTGTCTTTCTCCCAAATCCCCTTTCCTCTGACCCCCTCCTTCCATCCCTGAATCCCTCCTGCCCCCGCTCTTTACATCCCTCCCTGTGGATAATGTTAAACCATAACATGTCTTTTACAGCAACTCTGACACACACACACACCGACACCCATACATCCACAGGCTTGTTCCTGTAGTAGCTTGGGGAAGCAAGTCGTTAGGGCACAGTGCAATGGCTCATCGCTTTGCTAAGTGACCAAAGTCATTTCAAAATCTAACTATTTCCCCGTTTACTTTTTCTTAAAGCCCAACTGAGAAAACCTCCCAATGGGTTGTATATACCTCAAACTATTACTTTCTGAAAATAACTTTAAAAGCACTTTCAAGGTCTGCTTATGGCCAGTAGTTTGTCACTGTGGTTCTGTGGAACTAGAAATATAAAGAATTTGCCACATCCACAGCCCCTAAATTGGTTCATGGTAATTGCTGATGTACAAGAAAGCATAGCTTTTGCATCATATGGTGACAGATGTGTTAATTCACAACTAAACTAATCACTCTCATGGAAACTAGCCAGTCAAGCTAAATGGGTTTTATTATGCCAGTGATTTGTTGGCTCAGGTGGTTCAACCAGGTCGCATTGCGCTGTAATGATCAATGCTAATGTATCTGTGGACTAATGTGTTATGTAATTATGGGATATTCGCCCAGCAAGTTATGGATGAGCACATTATTGCTCCTCTTACCAGTGTGTCCCCCCATTCAATCTCAGTCCTGTATGCATTAACTCATGGTTAGACCAATGACCTCAGCACTTTGGTTACGGCTTAAGAGACAACTATAGCACTGTCAGAAGCCCACATATCCCTCCAACAAGCTGTTCAGCTCCAAACAAATCCCAAACAAATTGAACATGACATTGAATCAGGAGCAACCTTGATGTCAGTGCGTCTGTCTCTCTACAAGTTGCACAAATTAGAATGCTGATTTAGCCACGTAGTTTGCATAGACACAGTCGAGTAGACGCGGGGGTACTGAAGGATCACCTGAGGCTCTGCTACTGATTAGTGGAGCAATCTGAACGCTGATGCTCCACTTATCAGGGAGACCTCTCTGTGGACCGACGCCCTCTGAAGGTCGCTCCTGGTGAAGGTCGCCCTCCTCCTCACGCTGATCTGACGTCAGCCATTAGCGTCCCGTTCCACTCCCTCCGAGTCCAAAGCCTGACACAATTAAGAACACAACCTTAGATGTCTCTCAGACAGCCTAGAGAGCAAAATAGAGAGAGAGAGAGAGCGAGATAGAGACAGAGAGAGAGTTCACAAACCTGTTCTACTAACACACTGAAGCCTCAGGACCAGAACATCCAATCAATCAGGATAAACCAAATTACAACACGGTCAAAACAAAACTATATTACTTATTGGGAAACACAAGCACAAACACAAAGCAAAATGCAGTGCTATCTGGCCCTAAATCGACAGTACACTGTGGCTAAATATTTGACCATGGTTACTGATCAAAACCTTAGAAAAACCTTGACAAAGTACAGCCTCAGTGAGCACAGCCTTGCCATTGAGAAGGGTAGACACAGGAAAACCTGGCTCCCTGTAGAGGAAAGGCTGTGCAACCACTGCACAATAGCAGAACCTGAGACAGAGCTGCATTTCCTGACAAAATGTCAAAAATATAAAACAATTAGTGTCATTTCCCCAAATTTGAAACCCTTATTAAGGGTTTCAAAGACCTCTCTGATGAGAGTAGGCTACCAGTCCTGTTGGGGGAGGATGCAGAGAGCTGTGGGTTGGAAGCGCACTACATTGCTGCCTGCCATAAGTTGAGGGACAGTGTCTGACAGACCAATCAACCTGCACATGTACTCTACTTTATGTTTATTATTATTGTTGAATGTATGGTTATTTTGACACTTGGTTATTGTTGTTACTGTTGGCCCGTTGACAATTTTGATTCTCATTTTTATTTTTATATTGTAAATATCCAAAATAAGCTTTGGCAATATGTACATTGTTACGTCATGCCAATAAAGCAAATTGAATTTAATTGAATTGAATTGAGAGAGAGAGAGACAGAGAGAGAGACAGGGAGGGAGAGAGAGAGACAGAGAGAGAGACAGGGAGAGAGAGAGAGACAGAGAGAGAGAGAGAGAGAGAGACAGAGAGAGAGTAGAGAGAGAGAGAGACAGAGACAGGGAGGGAGAGACAGAGACAGGGAGGGAGACAGGGAGGGAGAGACAGAGACAGAGACAGAGACAGAGACAGGGAGGGAGAGACAGAGACAGAGACAGAGACAGGGAGGGAGAGACAGAGACAGAGATTGAGTTTATTGGAAAGTTTAAAATGGAGAGAAAGCAATAAAAGCACACCACAGTGTGACTTTCAGCCTGGAGGGTAAGCTTGTTAGAGTGTATTGCTACTTTATAGGGTGGAACATTGCACTGTGACATCCTGACACAGGTCAGGTGGTAGCAGCAGGCAGTGAGTATGAGGAGAACTGGACATTAGGGTGGGAGGACGGCCTGTGTGGAGAAACAAACTGGTCCAGTTGATTCCAGCTGAAATGCATAATGGACTTTATAGAAATATTGACCGCTGCATCCTAATTCTCCTTCAAAACAGTAAATGCGTTAGGTTTTAAAAGCTTTGTCGCGCTGTATAATAGCATCCTGTCCGGTGACCTCCTTTCCATTGCCACAACACATACCCGTTGTATATTACCAATCATTCCCTCCAGTTGCAGACAGTCCACCAGCAGAGCGTACCTGAATCTTCTAATAGCTTTTCTAATGCGTCCAAAATATCCAGTTACATCAGCTGCTAATAACAGCCCACACTGTCGGTAATACCAGAGCCTGATGTTCATTGAGACATGCACTATGTGGTCTTACAGAGCCTGGATCCTGGTAACCATGGCACTCACCTCACCCTGTCAGCAATGTTCATTTAAAACCAAACAGGTGGCTTCACCACACACACACACACACACACACACACACACACACACACACACACACACACACACACACACACACACACACACACACACACACACACTGTGTGGGGGTTTAATTTCTAAGTGGGCTGTATAATAACCCATCCCTTTTAATCATTTAATAAAAGTTAAGTGTTATTTTCTATTTCATTTAGTGTTAAGAAATTACCTCTCTTTGGGCTGTCAAGGTAAAAACAAGAAAGTGATCATGCATTTGAGTGATGACAGGGATGTTGCATATTTAAAATAAATACCCTTTGGGATGTCCTTCCAAGCTTCACTGTGCTATGTTAGAGTTATTGAATGTTTTAAAGTTTGGATTTCTGGCACCAAAGTACTCACATTCTTTACTCACAACGGTCCACCATTTTGGCATCCACAAATGATGTGCCTGTTTGGTAGAAACAAGTGACTAGAAGCAACCTTCCATAACACAGTGTATGGTGCTGATCTGAGGGGACTGGGAGACTGAGTGGAGAAGGGGCAGAAGGCAGCTCTGTGCTGGTCTGGTTGGTCAACTCCAGGGACTTTGGCACTAATTGACTGAGGGAAGAGGATGGGTTTTGGCTAAAGGAAGGACCTGTTTGTTAACCCATCGACCCTCATGATTTCAGACAGGGAATTTATCCATTCATTGTCTGCCAGTTGATTGTTGTTCTGAGTCCCTGGAGGCTATACAGTGGTTCTATGCATCTCAAAATGACTATCGGCCTAAAATTAAGCTCACTGTAAAAACGTTATTTTAGTCTTTGTCATTCATAAAAAATTCATGACTCCTGTACAAACAGGTGTTAGCCTATTGGGAGGTGGGAGATGAGAAAGAACTCTTATTCGCTGACAGTAAATGCATTCAGTGACTGAGTTAGTGTTTTGTTGTAAATGAGAACAACATCAATCAGTGTCGAGTATACAGTAGTTGCTGCCATGATATTTAAATTGTTGCCAAGTGCACCTGTATCAAATCTTGAACAAAATATTGCCTCGTTGAAAAACCCCTAACAACTATGGAAATAGTTGACAAACAACATCAATGTAATGTGCCCTAGTGAAATTAAAATAGGAAATAACCTCTCAGCAAAATGAATGATTGACTGCATGTGTCCCGTTTAAACGTGTTTCTCTCTACGGTGGGAATATGTTCATGTGTTTTTGGATAGCAAATGCAATGTTTAATTGTACAGAAATTACTTTTAATGTATGAGTTTTCATCACTGTTAGCTTGATAAATAGTGTTTGAGATAGATGACTCCTTATATGATAGAGAGGAGCATATTGGAAAAAGCACCAAGATGAGTCCTAAAACTTGGCCTCAGTTCTGCCACGTTCCTATCATGGCCATCACGTTCACAGGCAATACCGTGGGATGGTTATTCAGACCAACTTATCACACTTTTGGTGTAAGTCAGGCTAATTCAACAAATGGAGGTCTTTTTTTAATTTAACCCGGTAAGTTGACTGAGAACACATTCTCATTTACAGCAACAACCTGGGGAATAGTTACATGGGAGAGGAAGGGGAATGAATGAGACAATTGTAAGCTGGGGATGATTAGATGACCATGATGGTACAAAGGCCAGATTGGGAATATAGCCAGGACACCAGGGTTAACACCTCTACTCTTACAATAAGTGCCATGCGATCTTTAGTGACCACAGAGAGTCAGGACACCTATTTAACATCCCAGCCAAAAGACAGCACCCTACACAGGGCAATGTCCCCAATCACTGCTCTGTGGCATTTGGATATTTTTTTAGACCAGAGGAAAGGGTGCCTCCTACTGGCCCTCCAACACCATCTGGTCTCCTATCCAGGGACTGACCAGGACCAACCCTGCTTAACTTCAGAAGCAAGCCAGCAGTGGGATGCAGGGTGGTATTCTCCTGCCCATATTTGATATAGATAGATGTTAGGAAGGATGATGAAACAAACTGGCCTGACCCTGACCCTGACATGCAGTCACCAGCACTAGACTCCCAGACCCCACCCAGTAACACCTCCTCCCCCGCCCAATATCACCTCTGTCTTAGTGTCCAGCCATCTCCTGGTAAATCATGAAGGACCCCAGAGGAGAGAGGCCTGCTGGAATTGGAATCTGAAGAAGTGTGTAAATCCGATCTATAGGACTAATTGTGTCCACTGTGAATGGCAAACATGCTGCCACAGGTCTGTGAGGACGGCAGTAGCAGGCGTATCAGGAGCAGAAGTGACGGGAGTCTTTTAAGGGGAGAGACAAGACTCATTTCCGACTGATGAAATAGCCATTGCCTCCCTTTCCCATTTCAGCTGTCCTGTTTATTGCATCACCTAAAATGCTGGGAAAATGTATTTCGGAAAGCAGGAGGAAAGTCTCATTTTTATAGGCCGTCACATCATTTTCCTCCAGACAGTCGAAAGGTAGAGGTACATTCTCCTGCACCTAACCCCCCTCCCTCCCTGCCTGCCTCCCTCCCTCCCTCCCTCCCTTTGCTCAAAGTTGTTCTAGGAATTACATTGGATCAATATAATGTTATTTGTCTGTCCATGTTCCTCAAGTTGTGAAATGAAACCTATCAGTAAGCAGGTTTCGATCAAGTCATTTCAGGCGGATGAATTACTTGATGCATAAAAAACACTCGCGCCAGGCCTTATGGAAACAGCTAATTTGTTGGTAAAATGTCCCAATGTCGACAAAACAAAATACGCAAGACAAGGTGGGATTTTTTTGGGTCTGTGAAATAGATTATGAAAAAATTCCAGTGGAAATGCTTTTATGGACAAATATTGATATTAAAAGCATAATTTCGCAGGAAACTTGGAGTCACACGATAATATGTTTAGATTGAGGGTAGGCTATCACTTGAATGGGGACATGATGATTGGTGCTTGGCTGCAATTATCAAATACAAATGATCTGGCTTTTATCCATATCTCATCATATAACCTACCCTGTCCAATTTATCAGCGAGCTGTCTATAGAGCATGCACCAAAACCAGATTGGGCAAGTTTGCAATATTATCGCAATAGGTTTTGTGACAAAACCACTGATAGAGTTGAAAATGCCATGGAAACCCATTTAACTTATATTCTTTATTCGGTACATGGAAACTTAACCACAAAAGTTTTTTTTTATGTGCACTACGTCGTCGTGCACAGCCTTTTATAACAAGTCAGTTTGATGGAAACACCCCTCTGGTGGTAATGAGCATATTGTTTTTAATGCAGATTTTAGAATGTTCGCATGAAAATCTGTCGCCAATTGGATGGAAACCTAGCTACTCCTGCCTTTTACACAACAGGAAGACACCTTCCCCTTTGTCTGTCTCTGTTTGGACTTGAATGGCTTCATTTAAGCCAATAATATGAAGCCATTACCCATGCATTATTTCCATGTTCTTTAAGATAGAGGAGTTCCTTTGAAAAGAGATATAGTAAATACAACACATTCATCAAACAATCAGTTTGTAATTGCTATAGCACACACAACAATGCATGTAATCCCAGTGGTGTTTGCATGTACTGTAGATTAGGTAACATTGGATGTGTTTCTAAAGTGGTTGATTCCTTATACGACTTGAAGGTAATAGCAATGCATCCCTACACTTTACCGTACATTTATATCTCATGTGGTACAATACAGCAATTACGTGTTTCAATGTACTCAAAACTCTTCTCAACCTGTGACTTATCTTCATTGTGTTTTATACATTTATGCTTCTCTCAGACAAACCACTTTTTCATTACGTCACACTCCCCTACACATGCGCACGCACACACACACACACACACACACACACACACACACACACACACACACACACACACACACACACACACACACACACACACACACACACAAACAATTCCCATAATTGCGTCCTTAATCATATTCATGTTTTATTATTATTCAAATAAGGAACTATTATCTGAATACCCAGCCTGTAATGAATCCGTAGCACAGTGCATTGATAATGTAATTCAGGAGAGAAAATATCAATATTTATTCATCACCGTAATTACACTATGAGGAGCATTTAGTGCCCAAAAAATGGTGTAATTGATTGATGCAGTACACTGAGTTTCTATCTCCAGAAACGTAATGTAGCACTCCATTTCCATTCTTAATTGGATCAACATACACTGCATGCACAATTATTAGGCAAATTGTATTCCTCAGGATTCATTTTATTGTTGAACAAACACAATGCTTTTAGTCAATCCAAAATGTTATTGAACCTCAAACCTGAATGTTTAACTAAGGAAAAGTGAGTTTTGTCTTTCTCAGGGGAATATATACAGTTGAAGTCAGAAGTTTACATACACTTAGGTTGGAGTCATTAAAACTCGTTTTTCAACCACTCCACAAATTTCTTGTTAACAAACTATAGTTTTGGCAAGTCGGTTAGGACATCTACTTTGTGCATGACACAAGACATTTTTCCAACAATTGTTTACAGACAGATTATTTCACTTATAATTCGCTGTATTACAATTCCAGTGGGTCAGAAGTTTACATTAATGAAGTTGACTGTGCCTTTAAACAGCTTGGAAAATTCCAGAAAATGATGTCATGGCTTTAGAAGCTCCTGATAGGCTAATTGACATCATTTGAGTCAATTGGAGGTGTACCTGTGGATGTATTTCAAGGCCTACCTTCAATCTCAGTGCCTCTTTGCTTGACATCATGGGAAAATCTAAGGAAATAAGCCAAGACCTCAGAAAAAAATGGTAGACCTCCACAAGTCTGGTTCATCCTTGGGAGCAATTTGCAAACGCCTGAAGGTACCACGTTCATCTGTACAAACAATAGTACGCAAGTATAAACACCATGGGACCACACAGCCGTCATACCGCTCAGGAAGGATACACGTTCTGTCTCCTAGAGATGAACATACTTTGGTGCGAAAAGTGCAAATCAATCCCAGAACAACAGCAAAAGACCCGGTGAAGATGCTGGAGGAAAAAGGTACAAAAGGTTCTATATCACAGTAAAACGAGTCCTATATAGACATAACCTGAAAGGCCGCTCAGCAAGGAAGAAGCCACTGCTCCAAAACCGCCATAAAAAAGCCAGACTACCGTTTGCAATTGCACATGGGGACAAAGATCGTACTTCTTGGAGAAATGTCCTCTTGTCTGATGAAACAAAAATAGAACTGTTTGGCCATAATGACCATCGTTATGTTTGGAGGAAAAAATATGAGGCTTGCAAGCCGAAGAACACCATCCCAACCGTGAAGCACGGGGGTGGCAGCATCATGTTGTGGGGGTGCTTTGCTGCAGGAGGGACTGATGCACTTCACAAAATAGATGGCATCATGAGGAAGAACAATTATGTGGATATATTGAAGCAACATCTCAAGACATCAGTCAGGAAGTTAACGCTTGGTCGCAAATGGGTCTTCCAAATGGACAATGACCCCAAGCATACTTTGTCACGGCCGTTAAAAGAAGAGGACCAAGGTGCAGCGTGGTGAGCGTACATTTTCCTTTTATTAATAAAAATGACACCGAACAAAACAATAAACACTACAAAAACAAACCGTGAAGCTAAAGGCTAATGCCCTAAACAAAGTCAACTTCCCACAAACACAGGTGGGAAGCCTGGGAAGCCTAAGTATGGTTCTCAATCAGAGACAACGATAGACAGCTGTCCCTGATTGAGAACCCTACCCGGCCAAAACATAGAACTACAAAACATAGAACATAGAATACCCACCCCAACTCACGCCCTGACCAAACCAAAATAGAGACATAAAAAGGATCTCTAAGTTCAGGGCGTGACTTCCAAAGTTGTGGACAACAAAGTCAAGGTATTGGAGTGGCCATCACAAAGCTCTGACCTCAATCCTATAGAAAATGTGAGGTCAGAACTGAAAAAGCAAGGAGGCCTACAAACCTGACTCAGTTACACCAGCTCTGTCAGGAGGAATGGGCCAAAATTCACCCAACTTATTGTGGGAAGCTTGTGGAAGGCTACCCGAAACGTTTGACCCATGTTAAACAATTTAAAGGCAATGCTACCAAATACTAATTGAGTGTATGTAAACTTATATATGATGAAATAAATAAAAGCTCAAATAAATCATTCTCTCTACTATTATTCTGACATTTCACATTCTTAAAATAAAGTGGTGATCTTAACTGACCTAAAACAGGGAATTTTTACTGGGATTAAATGTCAGGAATTGTGACAAACTGAGTTTAAATGTATTTGGCTAAGGTGTATGTAAACTTCAGACTTCAACGGTAAGTGTGCACAATTATTAGGCAACTATTAGTGGGCAGAATTATTAGGAAACTAAATTACAAAAATAATTTATCCCCACTCACTTGCTTATTCTCAATTGTTTGAGTAAGTGTAACAAATAAGTAACACAAAATGACAATTAAATAACATTTTTGGCCTTTCAAAAATATTCAGTGACCAATATAGTCACCCTCCTTTTCAATAACTGTCATGAGCCTTCCATCCATGGAGCCTGTCAGTTTCTTGATCTGTTCACGATCAACTTTCGCTTTCCCATGTCCTTGTCCGGAATTGTTTATTGTAGTGCTTGTGCACGTTATGCTGGTGTGTACCGGGTTTTGTTTACCCATTGATTTATTGTTCTGTCTACGGTGGTTTTGTTTATTATACTGCGCCGTTGTAAATCAGTTTTTGCTCTCCTACGCCTGACTTCTCTGCCGCCAGTACGCACCCCCTACAGAATTCCGGACCCGAACTTATGGAGTCAGCAGGAGCAGGTACCCCGGGTATAGGGGTGGAGGAGCGCGTCCGGGAGAACGCAGCAATGCTCCACCATCTTGGCACCGCCATGGACCGCGTTGTCCAGACAATGGACCGCTGGAAGAGACAGGGAGTTCTCCCAGGGCCTCCACCAGCACAACCGGGGTCTCCACTAGGCGCCCCTCCTTCTCCTGGACCCAGTGGGCTTCGTCTCTCAATTCCCCAGGAATACGATGGGACGGCTGCGAACTGCCAGCGGTTCCTGTTGCAGCTGGACTTATACCTGGCAACCGTCCACCCGGCCTCTTAGGGCCGTGAGAGGGTGTCCGCCCTCGTCTCGTGCCTCACCAGGAAAGCCCTGGAGTGGGCCAACATCGTATGGAGAGAGGGAGTTGCGGCGTTGGACCAGTTTGAGGAGTTCACCCGCCCGAGGGAAGAGCGGCGGGTGAACACCTCTTCCATCTGAGGCAGGGGACGAGGAGCGCCCAGGAGTTCGCCCTGGAGTTTCGCACCCTGGCTGCCTGCGCGGGATGGAACAAGGTCCTGATCGACCATTATCGCAGCAGTCTGCGCAAAGACGTCCGTCGGGAGTTGGCCTGCAGAGACACCACCCTCACGTTCGACCAGCTGGTGGACCTGTCCATCCGGCTGGATAACCTGCTGGCCACCCGCGGACGTTCAGATCGGGGTCTGTTGGTTCCATCCCCCCGCACCCCCTCTCCGATACCCATGGAGCTGGGAGGGGCGGTGCGCAGGGAGACCGGAGGGGGTTCCAGCTCGTGCACCATCTGTGGCCACAGAGGTCACACTGCCGGTCGGTGCTGGGTTGGTTCCTCTGGGTATCGAGGCAGCAGGCAGGGCACTCTGGCGTCACCCCAGGTGAGCCGGCACCATTCTCACCCAGAGCCCTCTGTTGCACATATGTTTGTGTATGTCACTTTTCCTGAGTTTTCCCCGCATTCCCAGCATAAGGCTCTCGTCGATTCAGGCGCGGCTGGGAATTTTATAGATAGATCGTTCGCCCATAGTTTAGGGATCCCTATTATTCCCTTGGCTGTGCACCTCCCCGTTCACGCCTTAGATAGTCGACCATTAGGGTCAGGGTTGATTAGGGAGGCCACCGCTCCTCTGGGCATGGTGAAGCAGGGGGGTCACAAGGAGAGAATTAGTCTCTTCCTTATTGACTCTCCTGCGTTTCCCGTGGTGCTAGGCCTACCCTGGTTAGCTTGTCATGACCCCACTGTTTCTTGGCCACCGAGGGCTCTCACAGGGTGGTCTCAAGAGTGCTCGGGGAGGTGTTTAGGGGTTTCCGTTGGTGCTACTATGGTGGAAAGTCCAGACCAGGTCTCCACCGTGCGCATTCCCCCTGAATATGCCGATTTGGCTCTCGCCTTCTCCAAAAAGAAGGCGACTCAATTACTACCCCACCGACAGGGCGATTGTGCGATAAATCTCCTGGTAGATGCTGCACTTCCCAGGAGTCATGTGTATGCCCTCTCCACAGGCGGAGACGGAGGCTATGGAAACATATGTCTCCGAATCCCTGCGTCAGGGGTACATTCGGTCCTCCACTTCACCCGCCTCCTCGAGTTTATTTTTTGTGAAGAAGAAGGAGGGAGGCATGTGCCCGTGTATTTACTATCGGGGTCTGAACCAGATCACGGTGAGGTATAGTTACCCGCTACCGCTCATAGCCACAGCGATTGAGTCAATGCACGGGGCGCGCTTCTTCACCAAACTAGATCTCAGGAGCGCTTATCACCTGGTGCGTATCCGGGAGGGAGACGAGTGGAAGACGGCTTTCAGTACCACCTCAGGGCACTATGAGTATCTCGTCATGCCGTACGGGTTGATGAATGCGCCATCAGTCTTCCAAGCCTTTGTAGACGAGATTTTCAGGGACAGGCACGGACAGGGTGTAGTGGTGTATATTGATGACATTCTGATATACTCCGCTACACGGGCCGAGCATGTGTCCCTGGTGTCCAGGGTACTTGGTCGCCTGTTGAAGCATGACTGTCACGATCGTCTTTAGGTGAAAGAGAGGACCAAGGCGCAGCGTGATATAAATACATCTTCTATTTATTTGAGAAGATGAAACGAACACGAACACTAATACAAACTAAACAAAAACAACAAACGACCGTGAAGCTACAAACGAAAGTGCAGACACAAGCTACTAACGTCAAACATAGACAATTACCCACAACCTACCTAATGCCTATGGCTGCCTAAATATGACTCTCAATCAGAGACAACGATAGACAGCTGTCTCTAATTGAGAACCAATCCAGGCAACCATAGACTTACATAAACACCTACACTGAACACAACCCCATGAACTCTACCAAAACCCCCTAGACAATACACACACCCTAGACTAGCCAAAAACCACAAACATCCCCCATGTCACACCCTGACCTAACTAAAATAATAAAGAAAACAAAGGTAACTAAGGCCAGGGCGTGACAGTACCCCCCCCCCAAAGGTGCGGACTCCTGCCGCAAAACCTGACACAGAAGGGGAGGGTCCGGGTGGGCCTTCCTACGGCGGCGGCTCGGGTGCGGGACGTGGACCCCACTCCACCATAGTCAATACCCGCTTTGGTGGTGCCTCTGGAACGGCGACCCTTGCAGCGAGTCCCGGACTGAAGACCATCCCAGAGGGCGCCACTGGACGGAGGGGCAGCTCCGGACGGAGGGGCAGCTCCGGACGGAGGGGCAGCTCCGGACTGAGGGGCAGCTCCGGACTGGGGGGCAGCTCCGGACTGGGGGGCAGCTCCGGACTGGGGGGCAGCTCCGGACTGAGGGGCAGCTCCGGACTGGGGGGCAACTCATGACTGAAGGGCAGCTCATGACTGGAGGGCAGCTCATGACTGGAGGGCAGCTCATGACTGGAGGGCAGCTCATGACTGGAGGGCAGCTCATGACTGGAGGGCAGCTCATGACTGGAGGGCAGCTCCTGACTGGCGGGCGGCTCAGGCAGCTCCTGACTGGCGGGTGGCTCTGGCAGCTCCTGACTGGCGGGCGGCTCTAGCGGCTCCTGACTGACGGACGACTCTGACGGCTCGGGACAGACGGGCGGCTCTGACAGCTCGGGACAGACGGACGGTTCTGACGGCTCGGGACAGACGGACGGCTCTGACGGCTCGGGACCGGCAGGCAGCTCAGATAGCGCTGGGCAGGCAGGCAGCTCAGATGGCGCTGGGCAGGCAGGCAGCTCAGATGGCTCTGGGCAGGCAGGCAGCTCAGATGGCTCTGGGCAGGCAGGCAGCTCAGATAGCGCTGGGTTCGCCGGATATACCGGACCGTGCAGGCGTACTGGCTCCCTTGAGCACCGAGCCTGCCCAACCTTACCTGGTTGAATGCTCCCCGTAGCCCGACCAGTGCGGGGAGGTGGAATAACCCGCACTGGGCTGTGTTGGCGAACCGGGGACACCATGCGTAAGGCTGGTGCCATGTATGCCGGCCCGAGGAGACGCACTGGAGACCAGACGCGTTGAGCCGGCTTCATGGCACCTGGCTCAATTCCCAATCTAGCCCGGCCGATACGAGGAGCTGGAATGTACCGCACCGGGCTATGCACACGTACAGGAGACACCGTGCGCTCTACCGCATAACACGGTGTCTGCCCGTACTCTCGCTCTCCACGGTAAGCACGGGGAGTTGGCGCAGGTCTCCTACCTGACTTCGCCACACTCCCTTGTAGCCCCCCCCCCCAAGAAATTTTTGGGCTTGACTCTCAGGCTTCCAGCCTCGCTTCCGTGCTGCCTCCTCATACCGCCTCCTCTCGGCTTTAGCTGCCTCCAGCTCTTCACGAGGGAGGCGATATTCTCCCGGTTGTGCCCACGGTCCCTTACCGTCCAGTATTTCTTCCCAAGTCCATGAATCCTGTGTTCGCTGCTCCTGCTGCTGCTTATCACGCTGCTTGGTCCTTTTGTGGTGGGTAATTCTGTCACGATCGTCTTTAGGTGAAAGAGAGGACCAAGGCGCAGCGTGATATAGATACATCTTCTATTTATTTGAGAAGATGAAACGAACACGAACACTAATACAAACTAAACAAAAACAACAAACGACCGTGAAGCTACAAACGAAAGTGCAGACACAAGCTACTAACGTCAAACATAGACAATTACCCACAACCTACCGAATGCCTATGACTGCCTAAATATGACTCTCAATCAGAGACAATGATAGACAGCTGTCTCTAATTGAGAACCAATCCAGGCAACCATAGACTTACATAAACACCTACACTGAACACAACCCCATGAACTCTACCAAAACCCCCTGGACAATACACACACCCTAGACTAGCCAAAAACCACAAACATCCCCCATGTCACACCCTGACCTAACTAAAATAATAAAGAAAACAAAGATAACTAAGGCCAGGGCGTGACAATGACCTGTACGTCAAGGCTGAGAAATGCCTGTTCTTCCAGCAGTCCGTCTCCTTCCTAGGGTATCGCATTTCCACCTCAAGGGTGGAGATGGAGAGTGACCGCATTGCAGTCGTGCGTAATTGGCCGACTCCCACCACGGTAAAGGAGGTGCAGCGGTTCTTAGGGTTTGCCAACTACTACCGGAGTTTTATCCGGGGTTTTGGTCGGGTAGCGGCTCCCATGACCTCACTGCTGAAGGGGGGCCTGGTGCGTTTGCAGTGGTCAGCTGATGCGGACAGGGCTTTTAGTCACCTGAGGGCTCTGTTTACCTCGGCTCCCGTGCTGGCCCATCCGGATCCCTCTTTGGTGTTCATAGTGGAGGTGGACGCGTCCGAGGCTGGGATAGGAGCTGTGCTCTCTCAGCGCTCGGGAACGCCACCGAAGCTCCGCCCCTGTGCCTTCTTCTCGAAGAAGCTTAGCCCGGTGGAGCGAAACTATGACGTGGGGGACCGGGAGCTGTTGGCTGTCGTCAAGGCTTTGAAGGCGTGGAGACATTTGCTTGAGGGGGCTAAACACCCTTTTCTCATCTGGACTGACCACCGCAATCTGGAGTACATCCGGGCAGTGAGGAGACCGAACCCTCATCAGGCAAGGTGGGCCATGTTTTTCACCCGTTTTGTGTTTCCCTTTCCTATACACCAGGCTCCCAGAACATGAAGGCAGACGCATTGTCCTGGCTGTATGACACAGACGAGCGGCCCATGGATCCCACTCCCATATTCCCGCCTCCTGCCTGGTAGTGTGGGAGCTGGACGCGGACATTGAGCAGGCGTTACGTGCAGAGCCCGCTCCCGTCCAGTGTCCCGCTGGGCGTCTGTACGTCCCGTCTGCTGTTTGTGACCGGTTGATCTACTTCTCTGCCGCCAGTACGCACCCCCTACACCCCCTTCGTTCCCTCTGACCAACCCTGCTAGCCCCCCATCTCCTCTAGTCAGGCTTCCAGTCATGTGGGCCCAAGGAGCCCCAGTCAGAGAGGCCCCATCACAGGCTCTCATCAGGGACAAGATAGCGGTCTGTGTTCTCCTAATAATCAAAGCAACAGATGCCATTAGTCTGTGGTCGGTTGGCACAGTTTGGCCTACCCCTGGGTAATCAATTTGCAATGGCAGATGCTCACAGGGGTACAAATTTCCATGCCTCGCAGCAGCTGTTCCCAAATAAATATCAAGGATCGTTCTTTTTCCTTCTCCCTCTCTCTTCCAATCTACTTTTATCTCCCTGAACTATGTTATTTGGTATGCCGGCAGTAATCCCAACGCATGTTTGCATCTGTATTGAAAAAGTTTGATCATATGCTTTTGTTTCTTTATCTTGTGCAAACCACCCCCTCCTTTTTCTCTCTATTCTCCTGTCTCTTCAGTCCAATCTTTCCCTCTCTCAGGGATACGTGGTGGATCTGAGATCGATATCTCTCTGAGCTGCCAGCAGAGGATGGGTGGAGAACTTTGGCAGCCGCTCAAAAAAGTTTCCTCCAACATCAACACTGATTAATGGCAATTAAAACATCAGCAGGTCAATGGATACATGTATGAACCCACCAGTGGAGCAAAGTGGAAAAGCAAAGGCACTCATAAAACAAACTCAAGTCATTCATGTAAAGTCCGGGTTTGTTCAGCACAACTATGATAAATGTTACACCAACATCAGCATGCCTACCTGTCTTTACCTCCATGACTCTGCAGAACACTGGATTCATCAAGCCCTCCCTGTATAGCGTACAGCCTCAATCTGGCAACCATGATGGTGGGCTATTCTCTGAACCTTACGCCTAGTCCACCTTCAATGACTCTAAATGTCTCGTTATTGTGACGAAGAGGCAATTATTTCCATTGTGCTTGTCACACACCCGAGGAGTTTTGACAGATGGCGGTGTGTCGCCTGGCAGCCGTGTCCATCCATTCTAATTAAGTGGTTGTGTTGGTGTGGTACTGGCACAGCGGGGAGCAGGCCGCAAGGAGAGGGCTGGGGGAGTGGTGGGTCAGGGACTGGGGAGGAGTGGTCAGGAGAACAGCGCCACCGAACAGGAGGCGCCAAACCTAGCATTCCAGCTGGTACACTGGCTGTGGTGAGACCTACTGTACACAAACCACCCAGAGTAGAATTACTGAAGATCTGGCTAGGATGGGGCGTCTGCTCAACTTTTCTGGTGAAACATTCGTTAACTTTGTTTAACATGATTGGAACACCTCCGATATCCTTTGAGTGCAGAGTGAGAGAGGGACCATGGCAAACAGACAAGGTCGTTGCATGATCCCTGCCCTTTTCTGCTCACTGCAGAAACTCTGGTGTCAGGGGGCCAACCAAGGAGTGGGCAAATTTGTGTTGTCCTTGACTCATTAACTCCAGGAGTCAAGACCTGTGGGAATTGACACAGGGCTAAAAGTGGCTGAGAGAAAGGAACACACTCAGCTCTTGTTACTGTCACAGAGCAGCAAACACTGGTGCAAGTTCTTCACCTAGTTCCTATCTCTCTTTTTCTTCTTCTCTCATTCTCTCACACTCTTTCAAATTAGTGATCTATTAAAGTGTGATTAAATGGAGATTAAATGGCCTTCCTTCTGTTGCTGATAAAGAGGGTCTTACTACCAATCTCTCTCTCTCTCTCTCTCTCTCTCTCTCAAGCTCTAACCTCTGTGAGTAGGAAAATATAGAAGGTAGTGCTGAAGGGTTTGCTCATTGAGCTGTCTGGACTGTTTTGCCTTATCTCTGTGTGAATTGCACTCACCGGGCGTGTCTTCCCTTCCTCACCAGACTCATTGTTGTAGTTAGTGGAGTCACACAGACCCATTACTGCTGTCTCAGTGGGCACTGTGGACTAACTGTCAAAGCACTCTCACACCTGGGGCTTCTCTCTTGCTGCCGCCTCACACTACACTAGTAGAGGTTTACTGCTGTTTGGTGGTTACTGAAGTCTGAAGTCATTGACACAAGAAATATCTGCTGTGTTTTTTGGGGTAAAATACATTAGATGAGGTACAGCAAACACATTTGTAGCAGAACCCTGATCTTTTTCTATTTATATCATTGTGATAAGATGACATTGATGTAGTCATTCATGACAATATGTTGTATCTCATTCTCTGGTGGTTACAGTATATTTCCACTCTTCATCTCAGACTGAAATACGCTGATAGGAGATCAGAAATAGAGGGGTGTTGCGTAACAACCACGTGGGGCAAAGAGTAGCTCTTAGCCCCGAGGTCAAGGTCGATGTGGCCCTGCTTCCAGAGATGTGTGGCTCGTATGGGATCGTTTCCCAGTGATATGGAGAACCGAACACATAAATGAATTTGGCTTCCCAGCTGATTTCCTCTGGGGAAGCTTCCGTCCGCTGCTCCATAAAGCAGCATCCAGGGCACTGTAAACCCACCCTCCACACTCCTGCTTTTTATTAGCTCATTTTCAGTCTCCAATTGAACGGGTGAAGAGCAGTACAGAGAAAAAAGAGTTGATCCTACAACGCAAACAATGAGATTGCCCTCCCTCTCTCCTTCCTTCTCCTCTATCTGGGAGTGGAGATTAATGAGACTCAAGCACTTCCTAATCAGACAGCCATTTGTTTCCGAGCGCTCCCCAGTAGGGTTGTGAAGTAGTGCCTCGCTCCTCAACGGGACCCTGCAGTGCTATGTACTCGGTTTGGGTAATTCACTACTTACAAAGAGCCAAGCCTACCGCTGGGGCCCTGTACCCCACACAGGACAGGGAGAGGAGCTGGAAGGGAGACAGAGGTGGAGTTTAGGCTGCTCGCTAGCTGGCCTTATCAGCAGACTGGTGTCAGTCAGAGTGATGTGGTGAGGCGCTAGCTAAAGCTGCTGCAGAGTCATTGACAAAGGTTGAGTTGGACTGGCCTCCATCCATGTCCTTCAACCTCTACTTAATGTATACTGCAGTGACAATTACATTAGGGGTGGCGAACAACAATACATGGCTGTTTGATGATGAAGCTAGGGGGTTTTAAGCAGAGGAGGCTGGTTAAAACCACGGTGTTGTGTACGTATAAAGCCACAAAAGCTTCCTACTGCATAGGAAACTTCCCCGGGCTAAATAAAGCGTGTTTGGCACTGAACACATCGTTTGAGAGAGAGAGAGTTAACTTTGTGGAGTGGAACCTCCACTGTTCTGTACGTATCACAGATTAATGTGGTAATTTCTCCCGAGGTGTCACAGGCCACATTTGGCCTTGTGAGGAAAATCAATAACAAAAATGATCAGGAGTCAACCATCTGGAATGTGTGTGATAGTGAAATCCATAGGAGCATATGAGGATGAGTCGATTCCATGTAGCCAGACTACAGGCTCATTGACTGCAGGGCAGAAAACAATAAATGTATCAACCAGCGCTGATGGATCGTGCTGCCTATAGAGAGAAAGGGAACTTGGAATGTGTTCTCGATGACACGGCTAACTGCATTTCCCTCTTTGCGGAAGGGATTTGAGATTTTAAAACCAGTGTTGGGATGGGAAATATGGACATTTATGGATCAATAACTGTTCATTCAGGGCTGCTGTTCATCATTTCACAGTGCATTTTGTTCATCCAGACTAGTCTGCCACAATTGAGAATAGTAAGGCTGTAATGAATCCATATTCAAAGAGGAAATGAATATTTGAAAACGTTTATTATTTTCTAAGTTGTCTCTTTTCTTTATCAGACCAGATTGATTGACATGTTGAGAAGTGGGACATTCATCCACTGGTAGGGATCATTCAGATGCCATTGGTTCCACTTTGATCTCTTTGACTTGGTATTACCAACACAATCTCTGGCATGCATACAAACACTGAACACAGTCCACCATAATCAACTCTGCTTTCACAAATGAAAAGTGAAAAGGTGAATGAATGAGGGAAAGGGAATGTTCTCCTTTTCTCCTAACCTTGACACAGGCACTCTCATTATGAGAAAGGCAATAGCATTAGGTAATGATGGGCCTGTCCGCCCTCCATGTCTCTCTGCTATGCATGTGAGTTGAAAAGTCAGGTGGAAAGTAGGAACAGAGTAAGGGAGGGGGGGAAGGAGGGTTCGAGTCCCATTAGGGCACTCCCATTGCCCTTGTCTTGGGCATGCTCGACAGGGGATTACAGTCAGTAGTAAAGCTAGCAGCCAGCAGTAGAGCCAGCAGTGGAGCCAGCAGCCAGCTGTAGAGCCAGCCAGCAGTAGAGCCAGCAGGCAGCCGTAGAGCTAGAAGCTAGCAGTAGAACCAGCTAGCAGTGGAGCCAGCAGCCAGCTTTAGAGCCAGCCAGCAGTAGAGCCAGCCAGCAGTAGAGCCAGCAGGCAGCCGTAGAGCTAGCAGTAGAGCCGGCCAGCAGTGGAGCCAGCAACCAGCTTTAGAGCCAGCCAGCAGTAGAGCCAGCCAGCAGTAGACCCAGCAGGCAGCCGTAGAGCTAGCAGCTAGCAGTAGAGCCAACCAGCAGTGGAGCCAGCAGCCAGCAGTGGAGCCAGCAGCCAGCCGTAGAGCCAGCCAGCAGTAGAGCCAGCCAGCAGTGGAGCCAGCAGGCAGCCGTAGAGCTAGGAGCTAGCAGCTAACAGTAGAACCAGCCAGCAGTGGAGCCAGCAGTCAGCTTTAGAGCCAGCCAGCAGTAGAGCCAGCAGGCAGCCGTAGAGCTAGCAGCTAGCAGTAGAGCCAGCCAGTAGTGGAGCCAGCAGCCAGCTTTAGAGCCAGCCAGCAGTAGAGCCAGCCAGAAGTAGAGCCAGCAGGCAGCCGTAGAGCTAGCAGCTAGCAGTAGAGCCAGCCAGTAGTGGAGCCAGCAGCCAGCTTTAGAGCCAGCCAGCAGTAGAGCCAGCCAGAAGTAGAGCCAGCAGGCAGCCGTAGAGCTAGCAGTAGAGCCAACCAGCAGTGGAGCCAGCAACCAGCTTTAGAGCCAGCCAGCAGTAGAGCCAACCAGCAGTAGAGCCAACCAGCAGTGGAGCCAGCAACCAGCTTTAGAGCCAGCCAGCAGTAGAGCCAGCCAGCAGTAGACCCAGCAGGCAGCCGTAGAGCTAGCAGCTAGCAGTAGAGCCAACCAGCAGTGGAGCCAGCAGCCAGCAGTGGAGCCAGCAGCCAGCCGTAGAGCCAGCCAGCAGTAGAGCCAGCCAGCAGTGGAGCCAGCAGGCAGCCGTAGAGCTAGGAGCTAGCAGTAGAGCCAGCCAGTAGTGGAGCCAGCAGCCAGCTTTAGAGCCAGCCAGCAGTAGAGCCAGCCAGAAGTAGAGCCAGCAGGCAGCCGTAGAGCTAGCAGTAGAGCCAACCAGCAGTGGAGCCAGCAATCAGCCGTAGAGCCAGCCAGCAGTAGAGCCAGCCAGAAGTAGAGCCAGCAGGCAGCCGTAGAGCTAGCAGTAGAGCCAACCAGCAGTGGAGCCAGCAATCAGCCGTAGAGCCAGCCAGCAGTAGAGCCAGCAGGGGGGGGGTCTAGGCTTTATGAGGGGAATTCCGACCAGATTTAAGCACACATAAACGGCGCCTGAGGTGATGGCTGCCGTTTTACAGGCTCCTAACCAACTGTGCTATTTTGTTTGTTTTTTCGCATTGTTTGTAACTCATTTTGTACATGATGCTGCTGTCAAACTGGACGATCATTTTTTTCTTTAATGAGTCCAATGCAAAGGATATACTGCTTTATCAAGACAAGGCCCAAATCTCTGTCATCAATGTGAAGAAAAGACAGAGAAAAAGGGGGAGGAGGGTGGGGTGCCTTGTAAGAATTTGCCGACGAGTAGGTAAACTACCACTACCCTCTGTATTATTGGCCAACGTGCAATGATTGGACAACAAACTGGATGATCTACGATTAAGACTGTCCTACCAACGGGATGTGGCTGATCGACGACACGGATAATATAGAGCTGGCTGGCTTCTCTGTGCATCGGCAGGACAGAGCAGCTACGTCTGGTAAGACGAGGGGCGGGGGTGTGTGTCTATTTATCAATAACTGCTGGTGCGCGATGTCTAATATTAAAGAAGTCTCAAGGTATTGCTCGCCTGAGGTAGAATACCTCATGATAAGCTGTAGACACTGAAGCAACACTGAAGCATGCATGAGAGCATCAGCTGTTCCGGACTACTGTGTGATCACGCTCTCCGTAGCCGATGTGAGCCAGACCTTTAAACAGGTCAACATTCACAAAGCCGCGGGGCCAGACGGATTACCAGGATGTGCACTCAAAGCATGCGTGGACCAACTGGCAAGTGTCTTCACTGACATTTCAACCTCTCCCTGACCGAGTCTGTAATACCTACATGTTTCAAACAGACCACCATAGTCCCTGTGCCTAAAAAAATGAAGGTAACCTGCCTAAATGATTACCGCCCTGTAGCACTCATGTTGTTAGCCATGAAGTTCGTTGAAAGGCTGGTCATGGCTCACATCAACACCATCATGCTGAAAACCCTAGACCCACTCCAATTCGCATACCGCCCCAACAGATCCACAAATAACACGTTCTCAATCGCACTCCACACTGCCCTTTCCTACCTGGACAAAAGGAACACCTATGTGAGAATGCTGTTCATTGACTACAGCTCAGCTTTCAACACCATAGTGCCCACAAAGCTCATCACTAAGGTAAGGACCCTGGGACTAAACACCTTCCTCAGCAACTGGATCCTGGACTTCCTGATGGGCCGCTCCCAGGTGGTAAGAGTAGGCAACAACACATCTGCCACGCTGATCCTCAACACTGGGGGCTCAGGAGTGCGTGCTCAGTCCCCTCCTGTACTCCTTGTTCACCCACGACTGCGTGGCCAAGCATGACTCCAACATCATCATTAAGTTTTCTGACGACACAACAGTGGTAGGCCTGATCACCAACAACGATGAGACAGCCTATAGGGCGGAGGTTAGAGACCTGGCAGTGTGGTGCCAGGACAACAACCTCTCCCTCAATGTGAGCAAGACAAAGGAGCTGATCGTGGATTATAGGAAAGGAGGGCCGAACAGGCCCCCATTAACATTGACGGGGCTGAAGTGAGTTTCAAGTTCCTTGGTGTACACATCACCAACAAACTATCATGGTCCTAACACACAAGTCTAGGACCAAAAGGCTCCTTAATTAACAGCTTCTACCCCCAAGCCATAAGACTGCTGAACAATTAATCAAATGGCCACCCAGACTATGTACATTGACACCAAGGTAAGGTTACCTGTTGTATTCGAGGCATGTGACAAATACAACTTGATTTTATTTGAAATGGAACATAATTCCCTTTTTATTCACTTTTCTCTCTACTATGCTATTCACCTGCTTTGGTTTGGGGAGGAGATACAATATATGAAGGTGTTTACGCACAATGAAATTATGAATATGGTCGAGCAACCTGTCTTGGATAGAAATCACACCATTTTCCATGCACGGTCATTTACAAATTGCTACTCTAAGAGCTTTGGATAAGAGCTAGGTAAATGAGTAAGCCGTTAGGATAAGGGGATTGTAAATATAAATGACAATTGTTTTAGATATATTTGACCTTATGATCGCTGGAGACAAATGTGAAAGTATAAACTGAAGTATATCAACATCTTTTCCACAGTGAAGTTTATGAAATGTTGGCCTTATAACTTGCATTTGCAGGCCACGGATGCAATTTGGAGACTCAAGCTATAGGCTTCTGTAGTCAAGCGCAAATGACAGTAAACCTATGGAGTTGATTTATGATTCATAGAATGTTTTAATTATATGCCCAGACTTTTCACTGTTTTTTTTAATATTAGCTACTATCCACCGTCAGTTATACCCACATACATGTATATCTGTCACTGACTTTAGTGTTAGTTTCCTTACATTTTGCATCATTCCATTACATCGTTAGTTTGTCCTCTGTCAGGTTGGCATGGTTGTTCCTGAGGATCGTTAGCAATAGTGGATAATATTAGGCTAACGTATTACAAGCTGTGTAATAATTCGGGGCATGTAGCCTATTTGAATCATTATGGAATGTAGACCATATGTAGCAGTTTAAACCTGGAGCCTGGCGCACTGTTTACGACTGGACCGTTGTCATCACGGTTCCTTGATTAGTGAGGATTATTAGGGTAGATTCATAAGACTACTGTTCAACACCTATTGTACACTTTTCTCACCTTCCAATATTTAATGGATTGAATAATTGAATATGGTAACTTTCCGGATGAATCAAACCACTGTATGTTTTATTCACCAATATATTTAGTGCATAAAGGCTCTCCAAACCTGTTTTTTTAATGAATAAATACTTTCCTAACCCTAAATAATATACAAGATCAGAGTAAAGTGCTGTAAAGGAGACTAATATGTGTGTATTTATATGGCTTTCTTTCATTGATTACAAATATTCTGAACGTTCTCTTCATATATTCTAGTGCAGGGCTCTCCAACCCTGTTCCTGGAGAGCTACCTTCCTGTAGGTTTTCACTCCAACCCCATTTATAGCTAACCTGATTCAGTTTATCAACCAGCTAATTATTAGAATCAGGTAGTGCTCTGAGAGCAGTGAGTCTGTCCAGAAATGTCAAATTAAAGGTACACCAAATTTAAAGGGATGGCTTTAGATAAATGTACTGAAAACCCTATTGAATGAAAACTCCTTGAGAAAATCTATTGGCTAGCAAGTGGGAGGGTTTTCAGTACTGTTTTCATCTCATTCCAACCAGTGTTGTAAACATTGAAATTAACTACATTGACTTAACCTGACTAACAGGTTGTCGTCATCAGAAATATGTATACATTGAAATTGCATTGAAAATTCCACATAGAAATTTAAAAAAAAATGTTCATCCTATATTCAATATATATTGGGTGGTTGAAATTGCATAGAATTTAAAATGTGATAATACATTTTATTTGACCTTGTTTCAAGGTTGATAGTAAAATGTTGTGCTTGAATCCACATCCCTCACAATCCAATGATTTCTGCCTGATCAGGGACTCCTACTGCTATAGGAGGAGTAATGCATTTCAGTGAGAACAAGTCCACCATCCAGATGCCTACCTCTATATACCCTGCTTAACAAACAAGCTGTGTGTGTTTCAGCTGAGCTATCATGTCAACACATTTAGATATTGATCAGCTTTCATACTCCTTTGTGTAGACTACCTAAATAACATAGAATAGTTGAAAGTAACTCCTCTAACTTCTCATACCCAAGCTGTATGTGAAAGTAAATTCAGAGTGAGTTTGGGTTTATGTCGGCTACATTGACATCTGATTTGCCCAACAAAGGACACCATCATTTCAACGTGTAGCTAGGTATACTATCATTCATCCATGGTAATTGGATTATGGGAAGTTTAGAAGTAGTTACCATTAGCCCTGTAAATAGGATGCCAAATTCATTATATTAATAATACACATTTACCATAGGCGGTGGTTGGCCAGGTAGTATCAGGATAATAGAATTACATCTTCCAATTACTGCTACAGCAGATAGGCTGCTACGGTGTGTGTTGCCCTCCACTGTGGTGTCTGAGCTGTGATGAGAAATGAGGAGGAACACAAAGCAGTAACCAAGTGTTGCCACCTTTATTACTATGCCCTGCTGGCATAAGCAATGTCCCTGATTAGATTTAGAGCAGTCCTCCACACAGAGGCCTTTTCAATGCCCCATGAATCATTAGCCCATTACAACCCAGGCTACGGTCTGAGGAGGATCCTGTCATTTTAATGCATTTGTTTTCTGTGTGATGGATTAATATTTCATCAAATATTGGTGAAATGTTACAATTTGATCGACTTTAAGATAATTTACTATTCAGTCTGAATGGTAAAATATTTTGTGGATGAAAAATATTTCTCACTACTTGATTGCTACTTCACTGGATGATATTGTAATGGTCAGCCGAGAGGATATTTTCTGTAGCCTACACAGACGGACACAAATCTACTGTTCCCTTGCCATTAGAGGAGTTATACAGAATTCTATGGGTATTTTATTAAAATGCTCCACTACAAACATAGAGAAAGAAAGATTTATTCTGTAGCGTCCTGTTGTATATGTTTGAGGGATAAGTGCAGATTATAGTCCTCACACAGTCATGTGGTTGGCTTGGCTTTTTAACCCTCCTGGATACAAAGTTTATGGGTGTGTATTTTTCATTTGCAAACATTTGACAGCCATTTTCAGCTGCTCATGTTAGCTGGACTCTCTCTCTGGCTCTCCCCCTCCCCTGCCCTCATTCCCCCCCCCCCCCCCCCCCACCACCACAACTGATAGGATCCCAAGCCCTATTCTCAAGGTGACTTAGTGTCTGGGAAAATGTATGGAGTGTGAGGTACTGTAATTAATTCAAAGCACGGATGTGCCGAGAATGCCGTTACACAGCCCCTCTGTAGATGGCGCAGGACTGAGCCTGGAGTGTGTGTGTGTGTGTGTGTGTGTGTGTGTGTGTGTGTGTGTGTGTGTGTGTGTGTGGGTGTGTGTGTGTGTGTGTGTGTGTGTGTGTGTGTGGGTGTGTGTGTGTGTGTGGGTGCGTGTTTTGAGTGTGTTAGTATACATGTTTACAACTCACCGATCCACATTAGGGATAAGTAACATGACATGAGCATGGTGAGAGGGGGAAGGGAGCGCAGCAGAAGGGTAATACAATGAAATGCATTTTGAAACAGTCTGACTGCCATACGGATTAGAGGTCGACCGATTAATCAGAATGGCCGATTACTTAGGGCCGATTTCAAGTTTTCATAACAATCGGTAATCGTCTTTTTTGGACACCGATTATGGCCGATTGCATTGCACTCCACGAGGAGACTGCGTGGCAGGCTGACTACCTGTTATGCGAGTGCAGCAAGGAGCCAAGGTAAGGTGCTAGCTAGCATTAAACTTATCTTATAAAAAACAATCAATCTCAACATAATCACTAGTTAACTACACATGGTTGATGATATTACTAGTTTATCTAGCTTGTCCTGCGTTGCATATAATCGATGCGGTGCCTGTTAATTTATCATTGAATCATAGCCTACTTCACCAAATGGGTGATTTAACAAGCGCATTTGCGAAAAAAGCACTGTTCTTGCACCAATGTGTACCTAACCATAAACATCAACACCTTTCTTAAAATCAATACACAAGTATATATTTTTAAACCTGCATATTTAGTTAATATTGCCTGCTAACATTAATTATTTTAACTAGGGAAATTGTGTCACTTCTCTTGCGTTCTGTGCAACAGAGTCAGGGTATATGCAGCAGTTTGGGCCGCCTGGCTCGTTGCGAACTGCGTGAAGACCATTTCTTCCTAACAAAGACAGCCAACTTCACCAAACGGGTGATTTAACAAGCGCATTTGCGAAAAAAGCACAATCGTTGCACGAATGTACCTAACCATAAACATCAATGCCTTTCTTAAAATCAATACACAGGTATATCTTTTTTAAACCTGCATATTTAGTTAAAAGAAATTCATGTTAGCAGGCAATATTAACTAGGCAAATTGTGTCACTTCTCTTGCGTTCATTGCACGCACAGTCAGGGTATATGCAACAGTTTGGGCCGCCTGGCTCGTTGCAAACTAATTTTCCAGAATTGTACGTAATTATGACATAACATTGAAGGTTGTGCAGTGTAACAGGAATATTTAGACTTATGGATGCCACCCGTTAGATAAAATACGTAACTGTTCCGTATTTCACTGAAAGAATAAACGTCTTGTTTTCGAGATGATAGTTTCCGGATTCGACCATATTAATGACCTAAGGCTCATATTTCTGTGTGTTATTATGTTATAACTAAGTCTATGATTTGATAGAGCAGTCTGACTGAGCGGTGGTAGGCAGCAGCAGGCTCGTAAGCATTCATTCAAACAGCACTTTCCTGCGTTTGCCAGCAGCTCTTAGTGATGCTTCAAACATTGCGCTGTTTATGACTTCAAGCCTATCAACTCCTGAGATTAGGCTGGCAATACTATAGTACCTATAAGAACATCCAATAGTCAAAGGTATATGAAATACAAATGGTATAGAGAGAAATAGTCCTATAATAACTACAACCTAAAACTTCTTACCTGGGATTATTGAAGACTCATGTTAAAAGGAACCACCAGCTTTCATATGTTCTCATGTTCTGAGCAAGGAACTTAAACGTTAGCTTTTTTACATGGCACATATTGCACTTTTACTTTCTTCTCCAACACTTTGTTTTTGCATTATTTAAACCAAATTGAACATGTTTCATTATTTATTTGAGACTAAATTTATTTTATTGATGTTTTATATTAAGTTAAAATAAAAGTGTTCATTGTTCATTCAGTATTGTTGTAATTGTCATTATTACAAATATATATATACAGAATATAAAAAACGGCCGATTAATCGGTATCGGCTTTTTTTGGTCCTCCAATAATCGATATCGGTATCGGCGCTGAAAAATCATAATCGGTCGACCTCTAATACGGATTAATGGATGAAACTGGTAGTTAATTGATGGCCACTTCACTGGAGAATAAATAGCCATGGAGTCACAGGGCCAATAAGTCAACCTGACTTTGCCTTAGGGAATAATATGCAAGTATCATCATCATCATCATCATCATCACCATTCTTCTTCTTCTTCTTCTCATTCTTCCCATACTCATGTTGTGTCCTTTCCTGTGTGTCCCTTTGGCTGTTGTCCTCAGTAAGTGGTTCCACTTACGCCCCAGTGGGAGTAGAGGAACCCATCTGCAGGGCCTGGGTAAGGAATGATCACAATCAGCCTCCATCAGGACCCTCAATCTGCTACAGGGAAGACTGCATGCCAACGCACCACCAGCACCAGCACACCCTGATGGGCTCGCACTAACCCTGGGCCCAGATGTCAGGGCATCTGCCCCTCACAAACCCAGAGTAATGCTCATACCCTGGGGGACCAGCTCAATGTGGACAGCCTGGACTGGGGGCTTGATCATGAGAGGCCACCGGCCGGCTGGTCGGCCCAGAGACAGTCCCATGGTCTGATGGGGTTATGGGTCGGCAGTGCAAGAGAGGATAATATGTGCTCACTACAGTATGTGTTCAATCCAGACTCCTTTCAACTTGGGCAAGAGATGAGACATGATGAGATGGACCATGAGGATCACATTTCATTATAAGGAATTTCAGTTGAATAGTCTCAGAAAGAGTACAATCTGTTTTGGTCAGTATCTGTCTCTTCAAGGGCAACTGTCCAATAGACGTGATTAAATCTTCAGTGTCAATTTCAAAGTCAATGTGAATCATCAAGGTTTTTTCCTACACGCCTCACTAATCTACAGGTGTCCTCTGTATGTTGTGCCACCCTGTGCCACCCATACCCAACAAGATCGGGCTAACACTGGCAGCATCTCAGATCTCATCACCCTGAAAGCCTTTTAATGTCCACTAAAGCCTGGTAATGCCCCATAAACCTGATTCCCTTCTGGCCCTGGCCCTGCCATTCAACTGCCACTCAACACTGGCACCTCCTGTCACTGTTTGCCTCTGGGACTGTGAGCCAAGAATCAACAGTTTCAGTATGTGTTGTGGGTGCAACAAGTATCAGTCTCTCACATGGATGTATGCCTTCTATATTTAAGAAATGTCCATGTTATGCCCACTTGTCAGAAATGCATTAGCCAACAGAGCTAAGCGAGAATTTTAAATCTGAGCCAAAATGCAACCCAGCTATGAAAAATGATAATTCATATACTGTAGATATGTTGTATTGATATTTTCTCCACAGAACTGTTCCGTCCACACATTACTTTAAACCTGAGGTATGATGAACAGGGGCTGATTTGGTGGTTAAAATCATATCCGTTCCCTTTCCCAACATCTTTTCCCCCTTTGTAACTCTTGACCTTCAACCCCTTCATCCTCCCTGTACCTCCCCAGCAGTATGTTTCTAGTAGAGCCCTGTATAGAGCCAGGTGAAATAGATCCATCCATCAACAGCCAGTTGACATGGTGTCCTCTACACCACCACACTTAGTCATGTAACTCTTTATCCCTTCACTTAGCCTCGCCTGTCATTACCACATGATTTATGTTGCATGAAAGATACATTCCATCATGAGAATACAATTTTGATGATAATTGTTGGAGCGAAATAGAAAATAAAGGGTAGGGGTATTCACATGGGATCTAGATTGCTTTTCCCCCACTATGATGATATTTATCTTCAAGATGAGACAATATATCAGGAGAAAGTATCAATTATAAAATCCTATGGAAATTCAAATCAAATTAAGTTTATTTTATATAGCCCTTCGTACATCAGCTAATATCTCGAAGTGCTGTACAGAAACCCAGCCTAAAACCCCAAACAGCAAGCAATGCAGGTGTAGAAGCACGGTGGCTAGGAAAAACTCCCTAGAAAGGCCAAAACCTAGGAAGAAACCTAGAGAGGAACCAGGCTATGAGGGGTGGCCAGTCCTCTTCTGGCTGTGCCGGGTGGAGATTATAACAGAACATGGCCAAGATGTTCAAAATGTTCATAAGTGACAAGCATGGTCAAATAATAATCAGTAATAAATGTCAGTTGGCTTTTCATAGCCGATCATTAAGAGTTGAAAACAGCAGGTCTGGGACAGGTAGGGGTTCCATAACCGCAGGCAGAACAGTTGAAACTGGAATAGCAGCAAGGCCAGGTGGACTGGGGACAGCAAGGAGTCATCATGCCCGGTAGTCCTGACGTATGGTCCTAGGGCTCAGGTCCTCCGAGAGAGAGAAAGAAAGAGAGAAGGAGAGAATTAGAGAGAGCCAAGATTTTCAAAATGTTCATAAATGACAAGCATGGTCAAATAATAATCAGGAATAAATGTCAGTTGGCTTTTCATAGCCGATCATTAAGAGTTGAAAGCAGCAGGTCTGGGACAGGTAGGGGTTCCATAACCGCAGGCAGAACAGTTGAAACTGGAACAGCAGCAAGGCCAGGTGGACTGGGGACAGCAAGGAGTCATCATGCCCGGTAGTCCTGACGTATGGTCCTAGGGCTCAGGTTCTCCGAGAGAGAGAAAGAAAGAGAGAAGGAGAGAATTAGAGAGAGCATACTTAAATTCACACAGGACACTGGATAAGACAGGAGAGGTACTCCAGATATAACCAACTGACCCTAGCCCCCCGACACATAAACTACTGCAGCATAAATACTGGAGGCTGAGACAGGAGGGGTCAGGAGACACTGTGGCCCCATCCGATGATACCCCCGGACAGGGCCAAACAGGAAGGATATAACCCCACCCACTTTGCCAAAGCACAGCCCCCGCACCACTAGAGGGATATCTTCAACCACCAACTTACAATCCTGAGACAAGGCCGAGTATAGCCCACAAAGATCTCCACCACAGCACAAACCAAGGGGGGGCGCCAACCCAGACAGGAAGATCACGTCAGTAACTCAACCCACTCAAGTGACGCACCCCTCCTAGGGACGGCATGAAAGAGCACCAGTAAGCCAGTGACTCAGCCCCTGTAATAGGGTTAGAGGCAGAGAATCCCATAGTTACGCTCCAGAGGAAGATATGATCTAATGAGTATCTGTGTCTGTTTGGATGTTCTCTGATATGTCATCGCATTTGTATGGAGGTGGTGGTGCAGTGACTACAGTAGTTGTAGTTGTAGTAGTAGTAGGAGCAGTAGCAGTAGCAGTAGCAGTAGTGATAGTAGCAGTAGTGATAGTAGAAGTCGCAGTAGTAGTACCAGTAGTAGCAGTAGCAGTAGTAGTAGTAGTAGCAGCAGTAGCAGCAGTAGTAGTAGCAGTTGCAGTAGCAGTTGTAGCAGTTGTAGTAGTAGTAGTAGTAGCAGTTGTAGCAGCAGTAGCAGTAGTAGTAGAAGTAGTAGTAGTAGTAGTAGTAGCAGTTGTAGCAGCAGTAGCAGTAGTAGCAGTAGTAGTAGTAGTAGCAGTTGCAGTAGCAGTAGTAGTAGCAGTTGTAGCAGCAGTAGTAGTAGCAGTAGTAGTAGTAGCAGTAGTAGTAGTAGTAGTAGTAGCAGTAGCAGTTGTAGCAGTAGTAGTAGCAGTAGTAGTAGCAGTTGTAGCAGTTGTAGTAGCAGTAGCAGTAGTAGCAGTTGTAGTAGTAGCAGTTGTAGCAGCAGTTGTAGCAGCAGTAGCAGTTGTAGCAGCAGTAGCAGTAGTAGCAGTAGTAGTAGCAGTAGTAGTAGTAGTAGTAGCAGTAGCAGTAGCAGTTGTAGCAGTAGTAGCAGTAGTAGTAGCAGTAGTAGCAGTAGCAGTAGTAGCAGTAGCTGTAGCAGTTGTAGCAGCAGTAGCAGTTGTAGCAGCAGCAGCAGTAGCAGTAGTAGTAGTAGTAGTGTGTAGCATGAACAACTATTATCTTTCCCACCTATCCATGTACATGTATATGTAGCTAACTGTCATCAGTGTGGTGGAAGGAGAGTTGGTGTGGTGGAAGGAGCGTGTGGTGGAAGGAGAGATTCGTTAGACAAACTCCCAGCAGGGCCTGGTTTTGGTCTCCATGGTGACCTGCACTGTTGGTTAGCTTGGCTCCACACATCATGGCTGGGCTAATGAGGGAGGGCTGCACAGGTCCGAACATGTTGATTAAACATACCACTAACCCTGTCCCAGGGTTAATGAGTCTATTCATCCAGCCATGCCTCATTGACCCCTGTGTTCTCAGATCCCTGCTCTGGGCCTGCCTGGGTGGGATTATACATTTGGTGCTGACCAACCTGTACGTTTTGTACACTCCAGCCCAGCACACGTAGGGCCAACAGAACCAGAACCATGGAGGAAGCAGCAGTCAGTGTGGCTGGGATAGGATGGGGTGAGGGGTAGTACTAAGGCAGAATCAAACCTATTTGCCACAGGATAAGGGGGTTAAGGTTTGCTGCAACTCTCACAGAATGAAAATCCTGTTTTGAATGCCCTCTAAAGTAACTGTGCATGAAGAACAGATAGATATATAGACCTTGGGTTTCTCTGACTACAGCTGTACATCAGGAGGGCTTCAGGCATCATCTTTTTTTGTGATCTGGGCCTGAATGAACAGTAAAATATGTAGCACCATGCTAAGGGAATCAAGAGTGAAATTGTATTCATAAAATATTCCCTCAGGTTGGATATAATCTTGTCCTATATTTATGTGGTAATTCTGAGAAGTGAATTGGCGGGCATTGACCGCCTTTGTAGGCCTACCCCTCGTGAATTTCAACATTTCAAGAAGGAGGGCGAGAGGGAGCACATTTGTCACATTACAAAGCACGCAGAGCACAGAATTAGTCATTAATTACTGTGTGAAATGAAAAAGATTGTTCTGAGCAATGCTGAAATATTGCCTATATTGCTCTGAAAAGGTTCATTTTGGGGAACTTGAAAGGGTTTTATTCAGCCGCGATGCGTTTCTCACACTTAAGTGCTGAAGGCATTAATCTCTCTTTGTTGAATTAGAAATCACGTTTCAATGATATTTGGCCTAGCTGAAAAGCACTCATCGCTCAGTGATATCAGTGAAGGGATCCCAAGAGCTGGAGCATAAGTGCATAAGATGTTCAACTGAAGACCTTCCGAAATATTACCTCAGTAGCACATCTTGATTTTCCCTCTTTATATTGTACTGTATACAGTGCAATCTTTCATACAGTATCTTGAATACATAATACCTATTGTTGAATAATAATATTTTTACTAGACAAGGGGCATTCACTCTCACATATTATAACACCTGAGACTTAGTTGAACTAGCAGAGGAATGATCATCTTTCCAGAGTGTGCAAAGCTGTCATCAAGGCAACGGGTGGCTACTTTGAAGAATCTAAAATATACAATAGATGTTGATTTGTTTAACACTTTTTTGGTTACTACATGATTCCATATGTGTTATTTCATAGTTTTGATGTCTTCACTATCATTCTACAATGTAGAAAATAGTAAAAATCAAGAAAAACCCTTTTGACTGGTACTATATAAACTTAGCAAAAAAAGCAACGTCCTCTCACTGTCAACTGCGTTTATTTTCAGCAAACTTAACATGTGTAAATATTTGTATGAACATAACAAATTCAACAACTGAGACATAAACTGAACAAGTTCCACAGACATATGACTAACAGAAATGGAATAATGTGTCCCTGAACAAAGGGGGAGGGGGGGTCAAAAAGTAACAGTCAGTATCTGGTGTGGCCACCAGCTGCATTAAGCACTGCATTGCATCTCCTCCTCATGGACTGCACCAGATTTGCCAGTTCTTGCTGTGAGATGTTAGCCCTCACCCTCCGATCCAACAGGTCCCAGACGTGCTCAATGGGATTGAGATCCGGGCTCTTCGCTGGCCATTGCAGAACACTGACATTCCTGTCTTGCAGGAAATCACGCACAGAACGAACAGTATGGCTGGTGGTATTGTCATGCTGGAGGGTCATGTCAGGATGAGCCTGCAGGAAGGGTACCACATGAGGGAGGAGAATGTCTTCGCTGTGACACACAGCGTTGAGATTGCCTGCAATGACAACAAGCTCAGTCCGATGATGCTGTGACACACCGCCCCAGACCATGACGGACCCTCCACCTCCAAATCCTCGGTGTAACGTTCATTCCTTCGATGATAAACGCGAATCCGACCATCACCCCCGGAGAGACAAAACCACAACTCGTCAGTGAAGAGCACTTTTTGCCAGTCCTGTCTGGTCCAACGACAGTGGGTTTGTGCCCATAGGCGACATTGTTGCCGGTGATGTCTGGTGAGGACCTGCCTTACAACAGGCCTACAAGCCCTCAGTCCAGCCTCTCTCAGCCTATTGCGAACAGTGTGAGCACTGATCGAGGGATTATGCGTTCCTGGTGTAACTCAGGCAGTTGTTGTTGCCATCCTGTACCTGTCCCGCAGGTGTGATGTTCAGATGTACTGATCCTGTGCAGGTGTTGTTACACGTGGTCTGCCACTGCGAGGACAATCAGCTGTCCGTCCTGTCTCCCTGTAGCGCTGTCTTAGGCGTCTCACAGTACAGACATTGCAATTTATTGCCCTGGCCACATCTGCAGTCCTCATGCCTCCTTGCAGCATGCCTAAGGCACGTTCACACAGATGAGCAGGGACCCTGGGCATCATTCTTTTGGTGTTTTTCAGAGTCAGTAGAAAGGCCTCTTTAGTGTCCTAAGGTTTCATAACTGTGTCCTTAACTTATTTTTTTTACCTTTATTTAACTAGGCAAGTCAGTTAAGAACAAATTCTTATTTTCAATGACGGCCTAGAAACAGTGGGTTAACTGCCTTGTTCAGGGGTAGAATGACAGATTTTTACCTTACCTTGATTCGATCTTGCAAGCTTTCGGTTACAAGTCCAACGCTCTAAACGCTAGTCTACCTGCCACTCCCAATTGCATACCGTCTGTAAGCTGTTAGTGTCTTAACCACCGTTCCACAGGTGCATGTTCATTAATTGTTTATGGTTCATTGAACAAGCATGGGAAACAGTGTTTAAACCCTTTACAATGAAGATCTGTGAAGTTATTTGGATTTTTACGAGTTATCTTTGAAAGACAGGGTCCTGAAAAAGGGACGTTTCTTTTTTTGCTGAGTTTATATGGGTGGGGACTCAGTCGGGGTCTCAACTTAATGTTGAGGGTTAGAATAGTAGAATACACAAGCAAAAATGTTATATACACTGAATGTACAAAACATGAATAACACCTGCTCTTTTGATGGCGTAGACTGACCAGGTGAATCCAGGTGAAAGCTATGATCCCTTATTGATGTCACTTGTTAAATCCACTTCAAAATGTGTAAATGAATGGGCAAGACAAAGGTTTGAAGTGCCTTTGTGCCAGGCGCACCGGTTTGGGAGTGTCAAGAACTGCAACACTGCTGGGTTTACCACGCTCAACAGTTTCCGTGTGTATCAAGAATAGTCCACCACCCAAAGGACATCCAGCCAACTTGACACAACTATGGGAAGCGTTGGAGTCAACATGGGCCAGCATCCCTGTGGAACTCTTTCGACATCTTGTAGAGTCCATGCCCCGACAAATTCAGGCTGTTCTGAGGGAAACTCAATATTAGGAAGGTGTTCTTAATGTTTTGTACACTCAGTATATTTTTGGGAAGTTGATCCAGGGGCCAGTTGCCCATCCCTGCCGTAGTCTGTTTTCAGGTAAGACCCAGTGTGGACAATGATGGGTGTGGTGTGCTAAAGCTCCCCCTAGTCATTGGTAAGTAAGTAAGTAAGTAAAGTGAGGTGTCGATGAACACCACCCTTTGAAGCCAGTGTGTGTGTGTGTGTGTGTGTGTGTGTGTGTGTGTGTGTGTGTGTGTGTGTGTGTGTGTGTGTGTGTGTGTGTGTGTGTGTGTGTGTGTGTGTGTGTGTGTGTGTGTGTGTGTGTGTGTGTGTGTGCGCGCGTGTCTTGGCAGATTCACTGATAGGCTAATGTCATTGGAATCCCATGATGAGCCCTGAGGGAAGATTTACTGTCACAGGTATCACTGCTCAGAAAATAGCATGACCATCCTGGTCATAAAGACAATTCAAAGCCTGTGTTAGGATTTGTTACCTAACTGAACATGTTTCTATTCCACTTCATCTTTTTAAAATGTATTTATGATGTTCAGCAGAATACTCATACAGTGATTTGAAAGATTGATGACATATCACAGTTTCTGAACAGATTATGTGTTAGTAAAATACAAATGTGTTCTTGTCTTTTAATGAGCTGTAGCTGACTTGTCTGCCCTATTGTTGGCATGTGAACTGAACACAGCGCTGTCTAGTGGATCTGATATCCAGTGACCTTTCTGGATGAGTCAACAGAGGTGGCCCACTTAATGAACTGAAGCAGACACAAACATCTAGAGTCCTGGGACCTGACCTGCTATTCCATTCTGCTGGCATTCCAGACCATATGTGGAGTTTTACTCAGAAAAGGAAAATATAGACAATTCCAAAAGGGCCTTGAAGTGGCCTTGTCATTTATTAAAGAGTAGAGTAACAATGGAAATACAGATGATAATTTAAAAATTTCCCTTTTAAAATCCAAGTCAAATTACATCAGTGACCACCGGAGCCAAAAAGCCTTAAACAGACAGCTTTCCCTAGAGCTCCTGGACTTATAAAAGTCGTGGAAGACATTTCTGTGGTTTGATAACAGAAGTATTATTTTATTTTTATATGTGTCTAAATTTAAATGGAAGGATACCAAAATGATTGAAGAGAAAAGTAAAATGTGTCTAAACTGAGTGAGCGGCTACAGTGTATTGTCATCCAGGTCTCTCTCTCTCTCTCACAGCAAGACAGCATTTAAAAATATTTTAAATAACAATCTACAGGTTAAATTTGAAGGTATTAAATACTATTCAACATTGTCTTTTCTTATCGCTTAATGTTTACTTGACAATGTCCCAGCAGTAACAACCTTTCAATGTCCTCTACTTCGTTCTGTCAACAAAGGATATTATTGCACTGAGTAAACACTCTCAAGTCATCCATATTGGTAGCTAATTCATTAGTTTTTGCCTAAACCAAAGGCTGAGGGGGAGACCCCAGGTAGAGATAGTCCATCAGCCTGAAGGTGTGGAGGGGGAGGGGCTCAGACCTCAGACTCCAGACTGGATACCCTGCCCCAGGTCTTTGGCACATAGGGACTGTTGACTCTTCTGGCCACCAGGACCTCCCTCCGAACCCTGCTCCCAGACCCGGGCAGGGGGGGCTCCTCCCGCGACCGCCCCACCGCGCCCTCGTAGCCCCCAAACATATTGTTCTGGTACACTACCTGCCGGTCCCCCATATGGGGCACAAGGGCATTGTTGTTAGGGCAGTGGCTTGCACAGGGGAACAAGTGGCACATGTCCTTGTCGTAGAACTGCCCGGGCCCCTGGGGCAGCGGCCCCACGTATACAGGCAGGTCTGTGTAGGAGTTCAGGTAGGTGGAGTAGTGTCTGTGCACCACGGTGGAGGAGGAGCGCCGCAAAGCGGCTGCGTTCTGCAGGATAGCCTCCCTGTAGGATGGTAGCCGGGTGGACTGGGAGCACTTGAGCTTCTGCTGCTTGTAGGGGTAGGAACGCATATGGGCCGGGTCTAGGTAGGCAGGCTCAGCGGCCAGGGGGTAGCACAGGTTGTTCCCCTGGCTGCCGTACAGCTTATGGGGCTTGGGGTTGGCCACCACTACGCGGGGGAACAGGTCAGGCATAGTGGAGGGCTTCTCGCCCAGCTGGCGGATCCTGTCACTGCTCCAGGTGGCCTTGAGAAAAGAGGCTCGGCGATTGACCTTGTCGTTCCCCAGCAAGGGCACATCCTCCATTTTAGGCTCCAGGTAGGGCTTCATGCAGGAGTTGCAGCTGGCGCTGCCGCTGGGGTAGTGGCCCCCCATGCAGGCCATGGTTGATGCAGAAGGGGCATGGTTGTTCAGGAGGTGGTTGGCCCTCAGCTCAGCCAGACAGGAGGTTGGCTCATCATAGTCGTTCCTCCCCCTGGTGTCTTGGGCCTCAGAAAACACGTAGCTGTGGGACCTCTTCTTCCTGCCCATGTGGTCAGGGGGGTAGCTGAACTTCCGTCCCAGGGGCCCCTTGTGGTGTTCCACATAGATGTCAGGCACCTGGAACTCTCTGTAGGGGACAAACGGGGAGGAGGGGTGCCGGGGCTGGCTCTCCACATACAGCCTGCTGCTGTGGTGGGGGTGTGGGTTGTGACTGGAGGTGCTGGGGGGAGCAGGGTCCCTCATGGCGATGTGGGGGCTGCTGAGGCTGGAGATGGGTAGGGTTCTCTCGTAGAAGTGGTGGCTGCCACGGGCCGGAAGGGTGTAGCGGAGCGGGGTAGGGCGCGTCACCACCCTGGATTTGTCCAGCAGGGGCTGGGTGGCGCTGTCCGAGTAGTGGATGGGGAAGGTGGAAGCGAGCGCCCTCTGGGGGTAGGGCGAGTGGTTGTCCGTGATGCTGGAGATGTAGGGCAGGCGGCTGTGGCCCATGTCTATAGTGGTTGCCACCCGAGGCGGAAGGCCAACCCGCACATTGTCGGCTCCTCGCCGGCTCCAGTTCTCTATGGTCTTGGTGGCATTGTCCAGGGAGTTCTCCACTCTGGTCGAGGTCACGATGTCCTTGGCTGTCTGCAGCATCTTCAGCATGTTGGCCTGGGTGTAGTTGGTGGTGACGTCAGGGTTCTGCAGGTTTCCGTTGCGGTCAGAGTCCTCCACACCGTTGAAGCAGCTGTAGATTCCCTGCAGAGACAGCGAATGAGGAGGAGATTAGCATCCATCAAAAACCCTTGTCAGATTTTGGAACAGATCCACATTTCTCACCCTACACAAAGTTTGACAAGATTAAATCCCACAGGTGTTAATTATCTTTGGCCATTGTTTCTAATCATGACTTTAGAAAACATTATTGCTTGTGTTGATAACATTCACTTTGAGCAATACAATTTCTATTAACCTGTCTGACCAATGAAGTGAAGACAATTACACAGAGAAGTGTGGAAGCCAAATTAGATTCAGGATTGTCCAAAATAGTTTATAGACAATTTGTTTTGTTTTGAAAGCTTGTATGCATTCAGGTCGGTGTTAAACACACAAAAAACTGTGCAAGACAGTAAATGAAAAAGCAGCAGCTGACCATGCACTTGCTAAATTCGTTTTCCAATTTTTATTCGGCCGGCTTTATTTTACTTTCAAATTGGGTCTCAGTCTAGAATGCTTAATTTCACCTCACCACTGTCAACACTGAGATGGATTGTTAATGGGCCTATTTAAATTCAATGTCAGGACCGTAACAGTATTGCACGGTCTCCATAAAGTAATTTTATGGCTTTTTACAAATTTTATTTTTGCATCATTTTTCTTTTAGTGCCCTTGAAATATCCTGATCATGTACAGCTTTGACTTAGTGCATTACCAATATTTCCCAAGCATTACTGTGAGGCTAAAATCTAAGAAAGACTGAGAACTTTATGGTCAGGAAGTAGAACATTTTTTTCTGCTGTGTTTGTGAAAAGAGAAACAACACATTTTATGGTTTCTTAGACTTTTCAAAATTATGCCGTTGTTGCTGCTTTCATTGAATTGTTGCTTACACTTTATGTCATTTCTTTATGGAATTCATTACTATAAAAAACGGTTTTATACCTTAGATTAACAGATCAACTTTCCCATGGTGATTGGACCACATTCTCTCTGCAGAACCCAAGGCCTTCGCAATCTAAGACATGCCTCAGTGTGTACATCCCTATACATTAGGCCTATGTACCCTTTCCACCCCTGTCCCTCGGAAGAAGGGTCAGCCACACCTACCCTGCTGATGGCGAGCAGGAAGTCGAGGCGTTCAGACTTGCGTACTGAGTGTCTCAGCTTCCAGTAGAGCAGATGTTCCCAGCTGAACACCAGGAGACTGAGCCCCATGGCCACCAGTAGCATGTAGAAGACGCCCGCCATGTTATCTATGTCCAGCTTACTGCTCATCACCTCCTTCTTCTCGTTACGACAGATCCCTGTGAGCCACACCGTCTGCAGCTTCTGTGTGTCACCTGCAGCGAGCGGGAAGAACAGAACAAAGAGAGGCTTGAAGGTGTTCATTAAAACACTCTTGCGCCAGTTGTTGTCATTGTGTGTCAATGCCAATCTCACACCCTCATCACTCCCCTCGACACACCCTGACTCAGCATTTTACACTTGTTGTTCCCTGGATCACAGTCAAAACTCTATGTTACAGTACCTCTGAGTGATCCATGGTGCAATGTACGCCAGTATTTTCATTAAAGTTTTGTTTCTTCTAATCTCGAGGCTCTGCGGGTCTATACTAGCTTACTTGTGTGAGTTACGCATTTATACCATTAATGGGCAGTTTACCAGTTTAGCAAATTTGGGAGTATTTGGGACCTAAAAGGATAAGTACAGCTAAGATTTACAATTAGCCGCCCATCCCACTCCACACGGGGTTAATTGTAATTTACCATCAGCTAGGAACTGGAGCAGGGCCAGGTCTATAGGACGTTTCCATCGGGACTCCTTCTGCAAGGCGATGCCGTAGCCAGTGGTGGCAAAGACCTTCCCACTGCCGATGGTCACCAGCTTACAGCCCTCGTCTTTACCTGCCATGTAGTTCAGCACAGCAGCGTCATAGATGAAGGCATCCAGTTTCCTATAGATAATAACAATAGGGATTTATCTTGTGGGAAAATGCAATGATAGACAAATGTATTTTTAATTACTATTTAATTACCATGTAATAACTTATCTAATGAATTGTAATTTCATCAAACATAAAATATTTGCTTAGACATTTTAGAATGTGTTACGCTGATGTCTGTTTTCTGTCACTGACTGTGTATAATGATTATTTACAGAGTGTTACCCTGATTTGAGGCTGTTGAGGGCGTCCTCCACACCCTTCTGGTTGTATTTGACCATGTGGGCATGCATCTCAGGGTAGTTGCTCCGGATGTTCCTCTCTGTGCTTCCATTTGGGACCGTACCAAAACGAAACGGTGGATACTGCTCCTGTGGCTTCTGGAACTGTTTGGGAAATGTTTGAATTATAAATGCATGATCAAGAAATTTTGAACAGGATACCCAACATGTCTAGGAAGAATACATGCACTATTCATTAAATCCATTTTTTTTTTTTTAAATATCAAATTCATTGACATACTTGCATATTAAGTAATACATTTTTTTCCCACCCTCTCCTAAGATCTGATGTCTCAACCCTTTTAGGTTCTAGATAGCACTTTATTTCTAAGAGTGTATGATATGCCAAGCAAACCCAGAGGCGTGAATATAAACCTCAAAGAAACTAACACAATGACACTGATCACCTTGTCCTTGACTACACTAGACCACTGTCTCTTTGATATCTGCCTGTACCCTCAAGTGCTGTTCACTCAATTAAGTGGTCAGCTAAGGTTACCCTCTCTATAATTCCTTTCTCAATTCGATGATTAGAGGGCACAATGAACAGAAATTAAGTCCAGGCCATACTTTCCAGAGAATTAGAAAATGACTTCTTCCCCCTTGACTGTAATAAAAACTCCTAATTTCTCCTTATTTTGCCATGCCCCTTTGACACAGAGTGGACCATGTTGATTTAAATACCCTGACTGCAATATACTGGAAATAAATTGTACTTGTTCATTAACGCAAATACTTCCGTGAGCGATAATTCCTAGTAACCTTGGCTTTTCAGAATGAGAGAAATGTCCTCTGAGCCATTTCACATGAATTAATGAGACCCTTGGTGCCAGTCTTATGCATCCCACGTCTCACTGCTGTCTGGTGGAGGAGCTGGAGAGATGACAGAGTGTTGTCCTCTTTCCCATTTGTCCTGTATCCTGTACACTGGCTGCATTAGGATACTCAGCCTGTGTTCCTCATCTCACCCAACAGACCAAGGTTACGCTGCTGCTATGTGAATGAGGGAATGCTGTAGCAGTGTGATAGTGCCCTCAGGCACAGGATGTCATACAGTGCTCTGTGTTGTAAATGCCTGTTGGGAAGCAGTGAAAAACCTGACTTAAAGCATGGATGCCCATAGAGCTTGAGTCGAGCTGGCCAAAGTCTAGCTGGCCAAAGTTAAGTGTATAGGATTCTTACAAAAATCTGTTAACATCTGACAGCTTGTACAGAAAGGAGAGACTAGGTCTAAAGAGGGAGGTGCCTGTCTGTACATGATGTCACTCTGAGGAAATGGCAAGGTGTTGTCCATGCATGACTTCATGCCTCTGAAGTGAACAGTCCCAGGAGGAGAAACAATCATCTGTCACTACATAAACACCAGTTACTGTCCTTTAACCAGTTTGTATTCCGCACAAGCCTCTTGTTTGAAACACTTTCAGAGAACGTCCCTTTTTAGAGATCATACAGCTCAATTTAAATGTTCCACCTGCAGTGTCCAGTCTGCCTATTCTCTCTGAGCTTCTGTGGATTCTGCCCTGGTTTTGATCTGTAGACTCACTGTCAAAAGACACTTTAATGGGTTCTCGTCTTTTTTACACAAAGTAGAGCTAATGGATTATGTGGGAAGAATATTAAATGAGTTCCCGGAATTCTAATGAGCAGTGGACAGCTTGGTCTTTTCCCTCAAATGCCTCTCTAATCCCTCAGTACCTTAAAGCAGAGAGTCTACAAATCATTTCTAGCACTGAAGGTTTAACATGGATTTCCTTGTCAATACTGGTGTAGAGCACCTCCACAGGCCACACAAATATGCATAAGTTAATACTAGAATATATAATCACTGGCAGCTTGGCAAATCCACTGGTGTAATACAATCCAGGGGATTTTCACAGACATCATACCTAAAGACTTCAGGGATCTAATTTAATTTCACCACCGACGCTGGGAATCCTATTATGTTTTTAGTATGAGTGGAAAAAGTCACAGTCATGACATTGAGGCTCTGCCCATGGTTATTTGTATTCTCTCAGACCGTTCGCAGCCAGGCACTGTTTGCTCATCAAAAATAGGCCACTCTATATTTTGCCTAAGCCTAACATCAAACACTACAGTATGTCCATAATTCTTTCCCCCTTTCAAAGACTGAACACAGACAGAATTACCAATGACTGATGAATCCTCCTACCTTTTTGTCACTCAGTCCAGAGACTGTGTCAGTGTATTGCTCCTGGATCATGAAGGCTGCCAGGTTGGCAGTGTAGGAGGCCAGGAAGATGACAGCGAAGAAGGCCCATACCAGGACCATGACCTTGCTGGTGGTGCCCTTGGGGTTCTCAATTGGAACAGAGTTGTTGAAGACGATGCCCCACAGCAGCCACACAGACTTCCCAATAGTGAAGGTGGGGCCTCCGGGATCTGGAGAAGACAGGATGGTGGTTGTGGTAAAGACCGAAGGGATTCAGAGAGGGCGTATATAACATGCGTTTGCATTCCATTTCAATGTCATTTAATATTTTCTGTGATTTAATATAGAGTTCTTTCAACCTACTTTTCCGTGACTTTCTACCTTTGCTGATACGGGAGGGTAGAGGTAGAGGGAAAGGTGGTCGGAGCTGACACTCACCCTTGGCGCTCACCAGACTCCGGTTGTACCCCACAGGGCTGCAGTACTCAAAGATAAACACTGTGACAGCTACCACCGTTAAGCACATCACAAACATCATCACCCACACCGCCGGACTGTAGGGCTCTATAGAGGAGGAGGGAGAGAGGAATCAGAACACCTATAGAAGAATCAGAACATCTTTCTGGCAATCGTTGAAACCATGTGCTCTGACAGCTGCTTGCTAGATAATGGCAAGGACAACGTGGTATTGTATTACCATAGTAGCACACTGTCAGCAGCTTCTGAAAGGGATGCTCTTTAAGAAGTATTGAAGTAAGTAGCGTAGCCTTGAACGAGCCTTGTCTTTTGCGAGTCGAACCACTCTGTAGCGTGAGGCAGCTTGTTGTACGATATATTCAGTTGTGAGTTCTAAACTCTGTCCAGAGAAAGTACTATTTGCCATCTCTGGTTTCAGATGGTAAAACAAGCTTTTTTAAGCCAAGTCATTTGTTATCTATGTAGAGAAACGTTTTGTTTGTTTACATGAGCAGGTTTAACGTGCTCACCAAGAAAGGCAGAGGGTGAGACGGTCCCATTGCTCCTGGCGACCATCACACTGATCCCCGTCTCCACGAACGGCACGGAGAAGTCGATAATTTCTGAGCGCTCTTCGTTTATGGTCAGCGAGCCAATGGCCATGTCCGCCCGCTTGTATACCACCTATGGAGAACGGAAGAGGACATTTTTATGACATAGAAAGTCTACAGTCTATATGTTCCATGATCTGTAATAAATTGAACACTGTAGTAGGTGGGATTAGGGATGCCCCCTGTTGACCTGTTTGATTCATTTTATCTATCAACATTGATATGCAAGACTTAAATCCCTGTAGGTGATATACAGTGTGTACAGTATTATCCCTGATATACTACACAACCCATCCAGACAGATGCAGATAACAGCCCATGGTATCTACCCACCCATTCATGCAATGTCATCCATCATGCAATATCAATCCTAATTCCTAATCCATTAGATATTGTTGCATATAGCATAGACCTAATACCTGTTACATAAGTCCCTGGCTCCGGGTGACAAAGTGTTACCAGCAGCAATTGTGCATTGTAAACACTGGCATACCAGACACCCCCCGCAAAGCAGGGGGCCCACGAGCCAAGGGGGCCCCACGAGCTCTGGGGGTCCATGCGCCTGTCATTGATGTCATCATTTTGACAGTAACCCTTCAAAAAGTAATTCATAAACCTTTTACATTTTTCAGGAATGTGACTGAAAAAGTGAAAAAAATGTAATAAACTGATTAAAGGTATAATGGGATTTCAGTGAACAAATGTTGTAAGGATCTGGGTGTAGCTGGTGCAGAGGAGTCAGGCGCAGGAGAGCAGAGATGAGTAACAAAAGGAACTTTACTCAAAAATGTAAAATACATGAAGTAACACCAAGCCCACAAACATCGGACCGAACTTACAATAAACAAACACGCACAAAAACCATGGGGAAAACAGAGGGTTAAATAATGAACATGTAATTGGGGAATTGAAACCAGGTGTGTAAAACAAAGACAAAACAAATGGAAAATTAAAAGTGGATCGGCGATGGCTAGAAAGCCGGTGACGTCGACCGCCGAACGCCGCCTGAACAAGGAGAGGGACCGACTTCGGCGGAAGTCGTGACAAATGTTGTGGTCAAGGCTACGACAGTGCCATTGCAACGAGGGGCTCTTACTCAGGTGTTCAAAAGCATATATCAGACCGAGAGCCTAATGCTTATTAGGTCGTTCTTCATAAGTTTTTGTTTATAAAACCATCTCTCTGCAGAAGCGACAGTTACAGAGATGGTAAAAACAGCTTGATTGCCATAGCAACATCAAGGAAACTGGGCAGAAGGGAGTTGTGTCAGTTTTGTAACGTCTTTAATTGAGCCTCTCATTCTCCTTAATTGCCAACCGCAAGATGTTACGGAAAGAGATGAACTGTATAGGAAGCTATGGGAACAGGTCGTCTGGATACAGGACGGTCAATAAATTGGCAGATGCAAACAGATTATCATCTTTAGCAGACAACAGTTCTTGAGGGCTTGAACAAAAAAATGGTTTGCAACTTCGTTCATACTGGTGAATTGGCGTTTGACTTGTGTGGCTACAATATCAAGAGTCCCTTATCTCGGGTATATCTTGGCCTGTATCGTTCAAGACTAAGTTTAAATTGTGTGCAGCTGTCTTTCCTGACAGTCTCAGGAAAGACTGTCTGGGTTAGCAATACTCAGAACAGAAAAACAGTCGGGCCCGCAACCTGGACCTACAGGCTGTGGTGAAAACATTTACAGACAAAAAAGGAGGACTTCAGAACACCAGGTTCAGGACAGAATTAAGGTAAATTTAATTGATTTAATGAAAATAACTATGAATATTGCAGCCCATTTGTGTAGTCTATTAGCCAGACAAAACCCGCTGAGTTCAACAATAAAGAGTGACTGAATTTATCCTCAAGCCGACAACTTATTTTCCTATTGTTAGGCTATTTGATGTGTCATTAAAAAAAAAAGTTTATAAATAGCAGCTAAATACGGTATATAACTATAGATAGTACACTGCATAATGAAACAATCCCTAGTAAGCTAGTGTCTTCAGGGTGGACTGACTGTATTGTTTGGTATTATTAGTCTGGTTTTATGCACAACTTTCTATCCAATCTGGGAGCGAGCGCGAGGACGTCTCATGTCATGCAGGTTAAGGTAGCCTATACAGGACAGTTGTATATTTCAAAACTATCTATTGGTAGCTAATTAGTATGCTGTTGCATCTAATATTTATTTTACAATCTGCAATGGTTGAATTTCCAACTGTAATTACTGTAATTACATTATTGCCACGAGCCAGCAGTATAAATATTACAGCATTTCGACTCCGTGTGTAGCTTTGTGAAATGTTAAGCTTAACATGAGAAAATGATGACCAAATAGGCCTACCAATAAACATTTATCCATTAGCTAATGCAAAGCTAAACCCTGGCACCACAGAAAGCCTATCATTGATTTGATAGGCATGCAGCTGCATAGACCTTGCGGAGATCCAGAGAAACTGTGTCATGCTAGTGGTTGTGAAGCTGATAACCCTATATAAAGGTTGTTGCTAGTCTAGTCAGAGTCAGTCCTGTTGTTCTACCCCTGGCAGATCCTCCCTCCCTTCCCCGCAGTATGATATCTCCTCTTAATAACCTCTACTGACGTTTTCCCCTACACAACTGTAATGTTTAACATGTTGATGGACTCGCCAGTGGGTTTACAGTCCAGGCACTCTGCCTGGCATTGTGTCAGCCGTTACCGGTGCTACTGTGGCCAATGCCCCAGTGAGAACAATAGCTTCCCTGAAAACTAATGTTGTAACCTCAAACTCTTCCCGAACACGGTCAGCAAAAATAATAAACTTTCAACAACTTCCTTCTGGAAAACTTCCCTGGTATTCCAGAAATTATGGTTGGAGGATTCCAGATTTCCTGCTTATGCCCTCCTGATTCTGAAAATACACCAATGGATTTTCGGGAAATCCAGGGAATTTATTGAAATGTTGCAACTCTACACTATAGTCTAGTTTCCCTTTATTTGGATTTGGACCATAATAACTATTTGTTTTTATTAAGGGCAATTAATTCATCGTTATTCATTACTTTTTCTTTTTAATGTTTATCTGAACTCAGCGCCAACATTGTCACACCCTGATCTGTTTCACCTGTCTTTGTGCTTGTCTCCAACCCCCCAGGTGTCGCCCATTTGCCCCATTATGTGTATTTATACCTGTGTTCTCTGTTTGTCTGTTGCCAGTTTGTCTTGTCTCGTCAAACCTACCAGCGGTTTCCCGTACTTCTGTTTTCTCTTTAGTCCCTGTTTTCCCGGTTTTGACCATTCTGCCTGCCCTGACCCTGAGCCTGCCTGCCGTTCTGTACCTTTCGGACTCTGCTCTAGATTACTGACCCTTGACCTATCGTTTGCCTGCCCCCTGTTTTTGTAATAAATGTTTGTTACTTCGAACTGTCTGCATCTGGGTCTTATCATGAGGTCTGATAAACATAAACCTAAATCACCAATGTCAAGAATTGAAACACGACCATTTTGAATGGTGTCTCTGAGCTCAGAGGAGGCAGAAAATGCTCTGTTATCAGTTATATGAAATGTGCTAATTGATCATATTTATTTTACAGTTATATTTAATATGCAAACTTTTTAGCAGGTGGCTAATTATAATGCTTGTTAGAATAACCATCATCTCCTTACCTCTCCGATCATGCCGTTCCAACTGCCTCTGACCAGCTTGCCGTGCTTCCCGTTGGTGACCAGGTAGAGGTCGTATGAGAATTTGGTGGTGCGGGACAGCTTCTTCAGGATGTCTATGCAGAAACCCTTACAGCACAGTTTGGTGTAGGGCTCAGTATGACCTACAATACTGGGGAGACAGAGGACAAAAAAAATACACTAGAATGTTTGTTTAAAACATTTGCCCAATGTTGCAAGAACATTCCTAGAACGCATTTAATCTCTTCTTTAAAGGTTCTCAGAATGTTTTTTAGGTTGTGGGAACAATCTGGTGAGAACATTGTGGGGCCATAAGAAAATATCTGTTCCCAAAACACACAAACTGTCCAGTTGTGCAGATAATTCTACAATGTTTATTTTAGGGGGCAAAAAACATTCACCTGAAGTTGCAAGAACGTTGCTAGAACCTATTTTGTCTATTCTTTAAAGGTTTCCAGAATGTTTCCCTTGGTTGTGGGAACAGTCTGGTGGGAACATTGTGGGGACATCTGAAAAGATATGTTCCCAAAAAACAAAATCTGTTCAGTTGTGCAGATAATTCTATGTTTCTTTTAGGATAAAACAAATACAAAGTATGCTCAGTTGTGATAACATGCATACAATGTTTAAGTTAGGTTGCACAGCACATTCCTATAATGTTGTAAGAATGTTGACAGAACACCTGGTCTAAGTTCTTTAAAGGTTCCCAGAACATTTAATTAAGTTATGGGAGTTGTCTGGGATGTTGCAAGAATATTCTTGTGATATTCACACAGGATGCAAAAAACATTCCCACAATGTTGCACAATTTCCAAATAAGTCAGTTTTTATGACGTTCATAGAATATTTATTTTAGGTTTAACATAATATTCCATTGAGGTCCACACAATATACATTTGACCTTGTCTTGAAGGTCCTCAGAAATGATCAAAAATGTTATATTTAAGTTGCATTTGAAGGTGATCTAGAGACACATGGCATTTTAATTTCTTTCAAAGGACATTTGAACATTTACACATTATTTAATTCAGTCGCACACGACTCCAACACCATCATTAAGTTTGCAGATGACACGACTGTGGTAAGGCTGATCACCGATGACGATGAAACAGCCATAGGGAGGATGTCAGAGACCTGGCAGTGTGGTGCTAGGACAGCAACTTCTCCCTCAACGTCAGCAAGACAAAAGAGCTGATCGTGGACTACAGGAAACGGAGAGCCGAGCACACCCCCATTCACATCGACAGGGCTGTAGTGGACCGGGTCGAGAGCTTCAAGTTCCTCGGTGTCCACATCACTAAGAACCTATCATGGTCCAAACACACCAACACAGTTGTGAAGAGGGCACGACAACACCTCTTCCCCCTCAGGAGGCTGAAAAGATTTGGCATGGGCCCTCAGATCCTCTAAAAGTTCTACAGCTGCACCATTGAGAGAATTTGACTGCCTGATCACCACTTGGTTTGGCAACTGCTTGGCATCCGACCGCAAGGCGCTACAGAGGATAGTGCGTATGGCCCAGTGCATCAAATGGGGCTGAGCTCCCTGCCATCCAGGGCCTCTATACCAGGCGGTGTCAGAGGAAGTTGTCAAAGAGTCCAGCCACCCAAGTAGTCATAGACGGTAAGTGAGCATTTCACAGTAAAGTCTATACCTGTTGTATTCAGTGCATGTGACAAGTACAATTTTAATTTGATCATAGGACATTTCATATGTTGATAATCTGCATATGTGGGTTCTGAACCTGCAATGTTCAGTTCTCAAGCCAGGTCTTTTATCCTCTGCAACACCAGGGAAGCTCTCTTACATTTTCTTTTTTCAGCATATAGCCATGGCAGTATGGTCAGTCAGGAATTCCATTCTTCCTTTTTAGTCTTCTTAGACGTGACTAAGCCAGGGAAATACTGGTAGCTGGGTTATACACCATCACATCACCCATTCTCTTTATATGCTGCGTACTTGGGGGCCCATATTTACAAAGTATCCAAGACTATGAGTGCTGATCTAGGATCACGTTTGCATTTCAGATCGTGAAAAATAGGGCAGGGGAACCATGGGAAGCGTCTCAAAATAGGAATTATATCGAATGTGTTTTTGAAAAGTTGAACAGTCAATTTTTACACAACATTACATTTTTTACAGTTATTCTAAATTCTGCATTTCTGTTGGATTTATAAATTTGTACGAAATAAAGACAATATCTGTCATGACTTCTGCCGAAGTCGATGACTCTCCTTGTTCGGGCGGTGTTCGGCAGTCGACGTCGCCGGTCTTCTATCCATTTTTAATTTTCCATTTGTTTTGTCTCGTTTTCCCACACACCTGGTTCTCATTTCCCTCATTATGTGTTGTGTATTTAACCCTCTGTTTCCCCCATGTCTTTGCGCTGGGTTATGTTCAACCTGTATTTGTATTTCGTGTTCGTTTGTGCCGTGTGCTTTTGGTTCGCCAAATAAAAGGCTCCAGTTTGCAAATATCTGCTCTCCTGCACCTGACTTCCTACAGCCCTTCACGCATACCTTGACAGATAAACAATACCACACAAAGGCATGGGGGAAACCGAGGGTTAAATACACAACACATAATGAGGGAAATGAGAACCAGGTGTGTGGGAAAACGAGACAAAACAAATGGAAAATGAAAAATGGATCGGCGATGGCTAGAAGACCAGCGACGTCGACCGCCGAACACCACCCAAATAAGGAGAGGCATCGACTTCGGCAGAAGTCGTGACAATATCTTTTAGTAGATTATATCTGAGCCTCAATTTCATTTTTTTTTAAAGAAACATGGTTAAAGAAAATGTGGGATTGAACCTGCAATCTTGCAACCAAATCATTAACCATGTGCCACCAGGAGATAGCTGTGGTATTGTGGGGGTTTTCAGTCTAATATAGTCAATCAGGACACAGAACACAATTTCTGAGTTCTTAAAAATGTTCCCATCCTCTTCATAGTATTTGTAAAATATGGTTGTATTTGTATGATTAAATGTTGTTCAAGTGAAATAATGTGCATTTTGTCAACAAATGAAGTGTAAAAAATATGGTTGTCTTTGTATGATAAACACTCTGTGAATTCAATTAAAATGCCATGTATTACCTTGTAGTGGGCCTACAATACTGTCACGCCCTGATCTGTTTCATCTGTCCGTGTGTTTGTCTCCACCCCCTCCAGGAGTCGCTTATTTTCCCCAGTGTATTTATCCCTGTGTTTCCTGTCTCTCTGTGCCAGTTCGTCTTGTATGTTTCCAAGTCAACCAGCGGTGTTCCCGTTCTCCTGCTTTTTACATTATCCTTTTTATAGTCCTCCCAGTTTTGACCCTTGCCTGTTTCTGGACTTTGTACCCGCCTGCCTGACCATTCTGCCTGCCTTAACCACGAGCCTGTCTGCCACTCTGTACTTCCTGGATTCTGATCTAGTTTTGACCTTTTTGCCTGGCCACGACCATTCTCTTGCATACCCCTTTGAATTAATAAAAATTGTAAGACCATCTGGCTCCTTTGTCTGCATTTGGGTCTCGCCTTGTGCCTTGATAAATACAGTCTCAAATTTGGACTCATCAGACCTAAGGACAGATTTCAACGGGTCTAATGCCCATTGCTCGTGTTTCTTGGCCCAAGCAAGTCTCTTCTTATTATTGGTGTCCTTTACTAGTGGTATCTTTGCAGCAATTCGACCATGAAGACCTGATTCACACAGTCTCCTCTGAACAGTTGATGTAGAAATGTCTCTGTTACTTGAACTCTGTGAACTCTGTAACTCTGGGTCTTCCTTTCCTGTGGCGGTCTTCATGAGAGCCAGTTTCAATCATAGTGCTTGATGGTTTTTGCAACTGCACGTGGAGAAACTTTCAAAGTTCTTGAAATGTTCCGGATTGATTGACCTTCATGTCTTAAAGTAATGATGGATGGTCGTTTCTCTTTGCTTATTTGAGCTGTTCTTGCCATAATATGGACTTGAAATTTTACCAAATAGGGCTATCTTTTGAATACCACCCCTACTTTGTCACAACACAAATGATTGGCTCAAACACATTAAGAAGGAAAGAAATTCCACAAATTAACTTTTAACAAGGCAGTGCTGTTAATTGAAATGCATTCCAGGTGACTACCTCATGAAGCTGGTTGAGAGAATGCCAAGAGTGTGCAAAGCTGTCATCAAGGCAAAGGTTGGCTACTTTGAAGAATCTCAAATATATTTTGATTTGTTTAACACTTTTTTGGTTACTACATGATTCCATATGTGTTATTTCATAGTTTTTATGTCTTCACTATTATTCTATAATGTAGAAATAAAGATAACCCTTGAATGAGTTGGTGTGTCCAAACTTTTGACTGGTACTGTATATATTGCGTGAACGTCATAAAAACTGACTTATTTGAAAATTATGGAACATTGTGGAAATGTTCTGTGCAACCTTCGTGAATATATCACAAAATGTTCTTGCAACAACAAGTGAATGTCCTGTGAAACCTAACTTAAACATTGCATGAATGTCATCACAACTGAGCATATTTTGTGTTTTGGGAACCTGTTTCTTGTAATGTAATGTATGTCCAACAACCGAATGAAATGTTCTGGAAACCTTTAAAGAACTTAGAAAGGCTGTTCTGTCGACATTTTTGCAACATCAAAGGAATGTTTTGTGCACCCTGATACAAACATTATCTGAATGTCAGCACAAATGGACAGTTTTAGTGTTTTGGGAACCTATCTCTTGTCATATCCCCACAATGTTACCACCAGACTGTTCCCACAACCTAATGAAACATACTGGGAACAATTAAAGAACAGACTAAATGTTTTCTGGGAAAATTCTTGCAACAGTTGAATGTTTTATACAAACATTGTATAATCCTCAGCACGACTAGACAGTTTTTGTGTTATGAGAACATTTACCGCAACCTAACAAATATTCTGGGAAATTTCATCAAACTAATTTTGATTTGCTGGGAAAACATTACTGGTACATTGTGTTATTACATTACCTGGAAACGTAATGAGAACTTTTGGAGAATGTCCTGTGGTGGTCGTTACATATGTTGTTCACAACATTTTAGTGAATGTTAGGAGAACATTACAAGGATGTTTATTTTAAAACATAAAATTGTTAAAATATATAAAAAACATTCATTAAATTATTTTTGAATGTTATCAACCCTAACTGGATCTTAAAGGGAATCTTCGCTAATGTTCTGTAAATGTTCCCAGTTTGCTTGGAAGTGAGTCATTTTGACTCAATATGAATTTAAAATTGAAATATCTCTGCCATTTTTAAAGTCATCCCCCACTCCGTACTTGACATTTAAGAGTCACATGCAGGTAAAAAGTTTTAAGAGTTTCGAGACATGAGCTCTATTTCAAAATATCACTTTTTCCAAGAATAATCACTGTTCCAGGAGCTCCACACTTGAGCATGAGGCAACAGATATCCTACAGTAACATAAACGAATGAAAATTATATACTTTGTTCTTAGAAATAATACTTTTTTCATTATCCAAGGCCTTCATTTACACAACCCAAATGTTTTTTTCCCGATAGCATATATGAAATGTACGATCCTATCTCCCTCAATGTGATCAAGACAAAGGAGATGATTGTGGACTACAGGAAAAGGAGGACCGAGCACGCCCTCATTCTCATCGACGGGGCTGTAGTGGAGCAGGTTGAGAGCTTCAAGTTCCTTGGTGTCCACATCACCAACAAACTATCATGGTCCAAACACACCAAGACAGTCGTGAAGAGGGCACGACAAAGCCTATCCCCCCTCAGGAGACTGAAAAGATTTGGCATGGGTCCTCTGATCCTCAAAAAGTTTAAAAAGCTCAAAAAGTTCTACAGCTGCACCATCGAGAGCATCCTGACTGGTTGCATCAAAGCCTGGTATGGCAACTGCTCAGCCGCTGACCGCAAGGCAGTACAGAGGCCAGCCACCCTAGTCATAGACTGTTCTCTCTGCTACTGCACGGCAAGTGGTACTGGAGCACCAAGTCTAGGTCCAAAAGGCTTCTTAACAGCTTCTACCCCCAAGCCATAAGACTCCTGAACAGCTAATCAAATGGCTCCACAGACTATTTGGATTGTCGCCCCCCCCCCCCTTTTACGCTGCTGCTACTCTCTGTTAATTATCTATGCATAGTCACTTTAACTCTACCTACATGTACATATTACCTCAATGACCTCGACTAACCTGTGCCCCCACACATTGACTCTGTACCGGTACCCCCTGTATATAGCCTCGCTACTGTTATTTTACTGCTGCTCATTAATTATTTGTTATTTACATTTTTTACATATCTATTTTTTACTTAAAACCTCTTAAGGATCCGCCCCTTTAAAAAAAAAATTGCCTAAAATGACGTACCCAAATCTTAATGCATGACCTCAGGCCCTGAAGCAAGGATATGCATATTCTTGGTACCATTTCAAAGGAAACCATTTCAAAGTTTGTGGAAATGTGAAAGGAATGTAGGAGAATATAACACAATAGATCTGGTAAAATTGTAATAGCGCGTGTGTAGGTGGCAGGGAAGTCAGGCGCAGGAGAATGGAACTTGGTATAAATGGAGTCGTTTAACAGACTTAAAAACCTCTTGACGCTAGGGGTCAGATTATTATTATTTTTTAAAATAACGTTCCCAAGGTAAACAGACTATTTCTCAGGTTCAGATCGTAGAATATGCATATCATTTACAGATTAGGATAGAAAACACTCCAAAGTTTCCAAAACTGTCCAAATATTGTCTGTGAGTATAACAAAACTGATTCTGCAGGCGAAAACCTGAGGAAATATAACCCGGACGTGATTTTTATTTTATTTTAATCTGTGTTTCCTGGCCCGTCTTTCTTCCATTTAAAGGGGTATCAACCAGATTCCTTTTCCAATGGCTTCCTCAGGCTGTGACCAGGCTTTAGCCATAGTTTCAGGCTTTTATTTTGAAAAATTAGCGAGATTTTTCAAAACTAGTCAGGTGTCCTCTGATTAGTTCCTGTGCGCGAGAGGGGTAGCTCTCCATTTTCTATCTCTCTTTTATTGAATAGGTTACGGTCCGGTTGAAATATTATCGATTATGTTTGTTAAAAACAACCTGAGGATTGATTATAAAAAACATTTGACATGTTTCTACGAACATTACGGATACTTTTTGGAATTTTCGTCGAACGGAACGAGGCTTTGGTTTTCTGAACATAACGCGCAACCCAAATGGCGTTTTTTTGTTATAAAAGTAATATTTATCGAACAAAAATAACATTTGTTGTGTAACTGGGAGTCTCGTGAATGCAAACATCCGAAGATTATTAAAGGTAAGCGATTAATTTTATTGCTTTTCCTGACTTTCGTGACCATGCTAATTTGGAGCTAGCTGTTGTAGCATTGATTGATACACTCACAAAAGCTTGGATTGCTTTCGCTACAAAGCATATTTTCAAAATCTGACACGATAGGTGGATTAACAACAAGCTAAGCTGTGTTTTGGTATATTTCACTTGTGATTGCATGATTATAAATATTTTTTGTAATATTTTTGAATCTGATACGTTTGGTAATTTTCTTCTGCCTTTCAGGACCGGAACGAGGCTGTAGTTTTCTGAACATAATGCGCAACCCAAATGGCGTTTTTTTTGTTATAAAAGTAATATTTATCGAACAAAAATAACATTTGTTGTGTAACTGGGAGTCTCGTGAGTGCAAACATCCAAAGATTATCAAAGGTAAGCGATTAATTTTATTGCTTTTCTGACTTTCGTGACCATGCTAATTTGGGGCTAGCTGTTGTAGCATTGATTGATACACTCACAAAAGCTTGGATTGCTTTCGCTGCAAAGCATATTTTCAAAATCTGACACGATAGGTGGATTAACAAAAAGCTAAGCTGTGTTTTGGTATATTTCACTTGTGATTGCATGATTATAAATATTTTTAGTAATATTTTGCGCCCTGCAATTCAGCGGTTGTTTAGGAAAAGGATCCCGCTAAAGGGATCCGTAGCGCAGAGAAGTTAACAAAACTCCAAAACCAAAATTACAAAATAAATAAAAGTGGGTACAAGAACCCATCGCACACCAATACATATACACGAACATACAAACAAACAATCTCCGACTAGGACATGATGGGAAACAGTGATGGGATTGAAACCAGGTGTGAAGGAAGACAAGACAAAATCAATGGAAAAGGAAAATGGATCAGTGATGGCTATAAGATCGGTGACGTCAAGGAGCAAGGAGAGGGACCGACTTCGGCGGAAGACGTGACAAAAATATAATACAAGAAGAATGCAAACTTTGCAAGAATCATCTTTGAAATGCAAGAGAAAGGCCATGATGTATTATTCCAGCCCAAGTGCAATTTAGATTTTGGCCACTAGATGGCAGCAGTGTATGGGGCGGCAGCGTAGCCTAGTGGTTAGAGCGTTGGACTAGTAACCGAAAGATTGCAGATCAAATCCCCGAGCTGACAAGGTACAAATCTGTCGTTCTGCCCCTGAACAAGGCAGTTAACCCACTGTTCCTAGGCCATCATTGAAAACAAGAATTTGTTCTTAACTGACTTGCATAGTTAAATAAAGGTAAAATAAAAATAAATAAATGTGAAAAGTTTTAGACTGATCCAATGAACCATGGCATTTCTGTTCAAAATGTTGTATCAAGACTGTCCAAATGTGCCTAATTTGTTTATTAATAACTTTTCATGTTCAAAATTTTGCACTCTCCTCAAACAATAGCCTGGTATTCTTTCACTGTAATAGCTACTGTAAATTGGACAGTGCAGTTAGATTAACAAGAATGTAAGCTTTCTGCCTGGAAAATGTTCTTGTTACTTACAACTTCATGCTAATCGCATTAGCCAACGTTAAGGGCTTGTAAGTAAGCATTTCATTGTAAGGTCTACAACTAAAAATTCAAAGATTTGATTTGATTTGATATTTATTGGACCGTTAGAATGTTGGAGTCAAAATGACTAGGTTTGGCTTGAAGGGGTTCCCTCCAGGCCAGGGTTTTCTAGTGTTAAGGCCAGTACAAAGGCAGTCCAATTCATTCCTAGATCTGAAAGGAACAGCTATGATTGAATCAAGAATGCAGACAACAAAAATATTGTTGTGAAATGTAATTAATCTCCTCACGGCTATCGGTTTTCTGTATATGAATATTGGTTTGTTTGTTACCATTGCAGCTTGTTGTTGATTGAGACAGACAGGGTGTGAGTTGGTTAATATAAAGGTGGCCATTTGTCGCTCATCCAGGGTTATTAATCGGTGGAGAAATGCTATTGGTTGAGAGTTTTTGGGGATATTCACAAGTCTTCACCTGATTCATGTTCTTATTGAATAACGACTACAGAGCTCCTGTACATGGATTGGATGTGAATGGAAGAGATGAGTGACCAATGGCATGTCATAATGATTCGATAATGCATGGGGATGAATTAGGAACTCAGCTAATGTGGCCATTTTCAATCAAGATAGTCGATGCACCAATTCCACCCATCAGGTTACAAACAGTAAAAACATTGTTGTAAACACATTTATTCTGGTTTCATAAAAGCCCATCGTTAACTTCATGCTCCTGGAGCAATAGAACAAGAGGCTTCAGCTTATATGGCAAACATCTCATTAGCATGATTTCCTAAAGGAGATGTAGGAGGAAGAAACATACCAGAAGAAGGTGGAGGAGGGAGAGTGACAGAGAGAAACAGAATGGTATAAAAAGACTTCCTTGATGTGTGCCCAGGAGCTGACGTCAAGAGTGGGGTTGCAGGGAGAACTGGAGGGACTGGGCGGCTCCACAGGCCTGCGCATTATGTCATGGCTGCGACAGATGGACGGACAGCTGGGGCTGACCAAAACAAATCTGACACAAATTAATCACAAACAAACAAAGGCAGGAGTGAAACACAATGCTGGATTATTTGCTGCCTGGCTAATGGCGGGCTTGTCCATGGCAGATAACCAGCCTACATACTCAATCCTGTAGACCTTGCCCCATTACCAATGTCTTTGGGGCTTAAAGCAATACTTCCTCTTCAGGCATTGCTCTGTCTCTTTATCTCGACCCCCCCCCCCCCCCCGTTCCCTATCCTGGGCGAAACGATTTGACCTAAACCTCAATGCAACATACACATCCTTATGCTAAACCATGGTAACGAAGTGTACACCAGCATGGGGCCCACTACATGTGGAGCGGCTGGAATGACCCTAACAAAGTGAGCTTTACCTGTATACACAACCACTGTAATGAGAGAGAGAGAGAGAGAGAGAGAGAGAGAGAGAGAGAGAGAGAGAGAGAGAGAGAATCAAGGGGAACTAAATGGACAGCACTAGCTGTGCATATCAAGTGGAGGAAGCTGACGCTGGTATAATCCATTCCTCTAAATTATCAACAGGATTACCAGGAATGTGATGAGGAAAATGTCCTCCAGTTTCACACTAACTGGATTACGGGAGCGTCGTTGGAATATGTGGGTGGAAAACATAGTGACGTCATTAACAGTGTGTTGGAGACTTGAACATGGTTCAAATTAAACATTGGCTCTCGGGGGTCCCCAGCGTCTCTTAGGGGCACACAATGTCTCTTGGAGGCGCAAAACGTTGACGTATTTGACTTTTTTCAAGGGACCACATTGATATTGCAGCAGTTCGAGGATGTTAGACACCTCCAGTATAGAGCGAAAGAGAAAACAGACAGTCAGAAATAGGAGGGGCTCATTCCATAGCTCACTGACAGTGGCACATAGGGAGGGGCGGTGTGGGGGACCAAGTGAAACATGATGAGATGCAGAGAGCACTAATGACACATCACCCTTAACCTCCCTCAGACCTTCAGACTAATGGAGTGTGCCCTCAGCCCTCAGACACATGGGAAGAGGAGGAGGGCGAGGGGCAATGAGACGCGCAGACAGCCGATGGAGGCGCAGAGCTGCAGCCGCAACAAAAGGAAACAAATGAAGTGTTTGGAGGAAACTAGCGAGTGGTGTGAGACATCGCAGAGTAAACAGACAGGTCCCAACATCCCCTGTCTCACCAGCTGCCAGGGATCACCGCTGGGAGGTTAAGTGGGCTTCTGATTAAATCCAAACAGGTTTGGGAATATAAGACAATATGTGTGTGTGTGTGTGTGTGTGTTTGTGGTGTGTGTTTGTGTGCATGTGGTGTGTGTTTGTGCGCGCGCATGTGTGTTTGCTACAAATGTGTGTGTGTTGTTGTCACCACAAAAACAATTATTTGTGTAAATGGGAATCTGCTTGTTGTCTGAAGGAAATCCAAAGGCTCAGTTGTTTTGGGTCCCTATATCCAGCAGGAATCCCTTGAAACATTCACCTTTGAAACAAACTTAATTGGACCACGGTGCTGTGGATTGTTCCTGCCAATGTGTGGCTCGGGGGGCTCACCCACTGCTGAACCCAGTCTCAGTTTTAATCAAATCAACGTATTATCATCTCACTCTCATTAGGCAAAATTGTTATAAGATGACATCATCGTCTAACGTCAACGCTACTGTTCACCTAGGGATCACCAGCAATGGCAAGAGGCTAATGCGCTGACGTGTGGTCACTGTAAGGGTCTGTAACAAGCTAGTGAAGTGAAAAACATCACAAAGAGCTTTACAGAAGAATAGGACTTGTCTCTCTGGACAACCTGACACATAAGGAGGAGTTATATCCGTCTGACCACAGTGGAGCAGAGTGAACAGAGTGACTGTTTGTTTTGTCTCTTCAAGGAGGAATAAGCGTGTCTCCATGCGAAGCCGCACAGATGGTCCGGTACGCAGGCTTCCTCGTTTCTCTCATCTGCTGAGGGCTTGAGGGATTGGAACAGAGGGCCCAGAAATACTCCCGCCTGACGGATGGCTCGTGGCGCTGGCACCCAGCTCGGAAGAGTCGTGTAGGTGTGAGTTATGGGCGATACGGGCCTCAGCGGGAGTCTTGGGGCATGGAAGCGGTTTCTGAGAGAGGCCGCTGATGGCCCTTAATAAATGAAAATGCCAGGTCCTCTAGCTCCCTGTCCTGCCGGCCAGGAAATATGACTGGCGGCCAGGATTAAAAAAACACCACAGCCCTGGGGTCCATTATTAGCATCAGCCCCCAGGGCTGGTCTTTAGTGGCATGGCTGTTGGTGTTTTACCATTATCAATCATTGGGCCTCTATCTCAACCCACTAACTGCATCATTTAGTTGCTTACTTGGTTTAGCCAATTTCTCCCATATGAACTCAAGGAAAATGTTTCCTTGTTCAACATGGCAAACTGCAATCTAAGTCAAGACAAAACACACTAGAACTATGCAGATTATAATAATGGGGTGTTTTGGTCAGTGCAAGCTAAAAAAAGATCTGGTCTGCTTCCCAAGCAGATTTTCACTGAATTGAGCTCATCCCCTCTTCTCATTAACAACCATTGTCAGTAATGGATAATGTTTCCTTTCCCCATATCCATTCACTAATGAACATCACTATCAGTCTTTAGGTGTCCAGGATTGATGAGGCGGCGTAATCGGCCCATCTAATTGATATCCCAGCAAGCAGCACATATATTTCCCTTATTGGGTCACTGTGATTACTGTGATGTCGCACTCTGGCTGTCTGCTTTAATGAAGATCTCACCCCATTGTATGATAAGGACTCATGGCTGGGCTAATGGTAGGGGAAGAGACTGTTCATCCTATTCACACCTAATGGCACTCTCCAAGTTACAGTCCAAATGAATCAACCACAGCATGTTCTACATGTTGGAGCTGTCATTAATATGGTGTCTGTGGTAGCTCAGTTTACGTTCAACAAGTAGTGGCAACAGTCATTCAGGGAAGGTGTGGGAGAGCCCCACCTGATTTGAGCCCCACCCGTTCAGCTAAATAATGTGTTGCCTGTTTTGCATGTTATTTTGGGACTAATATGTGTCACATATCAGTTTGCAAACAATAAAAAATAAATAAAAATTGTTAATAAAGCAGCTTACAAACATGGTGTCTTTTTTGATTTTTTGAGTAAGACAGCTCCAAAATGCAGGTGTTTCAGCCTAGCTCAGTGCTCTCTGTGGTGGTGGGGCAGCCAGCGGAAAATACGGGGAGTTGGTGATGTTCTTTAGTTGCGCCGTGATTGGCTCAGTGTTCTGTCACTCATGGGGACACTACCGCAAAATCTACAGAGAGAGCTCGAAAATTCAAACCCCATTAGGTGCTGCAATAGAGTTACATTAGAAGTGTCCATCCAAGAAGGCTCAAGGTCATTGGCCACAGATAAAATGATGTCAAATCACATTATATCTACCATAGCTTTGATTGGACTGATCATGTCAACATCATACTTTCAAAATCTTAGCTAGCAAGCTGGACAAGCAGTCATCATCATGAATTACGTCAATCTACTGGCAAATTATTTCAATCCTTGTCATATGAAGAAAAATTATAGATAAAACGTATCTATACGGCCATTGGGCATAAACATTACACAACAAGTTTGAAATCGCAAATTCAACAATGAGAGGTTTGGAAGAAATCAGTGGATAACTGCAAACATTGCAAAGCAATCACTAGCCTGCTATTCAGTGGAGTGGGTGTGTGGTCCAAGTCTGGGTTTAACCTGTTTGGGCTGCAGGGGCAGTATTGAGTAGCCGGATAAAAGGTGCCCATTTCAAACGGCCTCGTACTCAATTCTTGCTCGTACAATATGCATATTATTATTACTATTGGATAGAAAACACTCTCTAGTTTCTAAAACCGTTTGAATTATATCTGTGAGTAAAACAGAACTCATTTTGCAGCAAACTTCCTGACAGGAAGTGGAAAATCTGAAATCGATTCTCTGTTCTAGGGCCTGCCTATAAATGTCCTTGATATATATCAGTATACATGCACTTCATACGTCTTCCACTAGATGTCGACAGGCAGTGAGAGAAGAAATTGAGTGTATAACTTGATCTGGGGTCGAATAAATGCTCTTTGTATGACGTGTCACCAGTTTCCTGTTTTCTGGAGAGCGCGTGAAGGGACCTGGTTTTGCCTTCTGTACAGCTGTCGTTATAGACGACTAATATCTCCGGCTTTGATTTTATTTGATACATGTGACAATATCATCGTAAAGTATGTTTTTTCAATATAGTTTTATTAGATTATTGAATTTTTTTCGGGACGTTAGGCGTGTTGCGTTGTCTGCGTTTGTTCACGAAGGAGAGCTTAGCGCCACTTTGCTAGCTTTCCGTGCTAATTGACTGGAGAAGAGGACATTCTAAATCCAAACAACGATTGTTCCCGACAAAGGACCCCTTGTACAACATTCTGATGAAAGATCATCAAAAGTAGGACCCATTTTATGATGTTATTTCATATATCTGTCGAACATGTTGTACTAGTAGTTTGCGGCCAGGTTTTGGGCACGCTCTCGCCATAACGTAAACTGCATATCGTAATGAAGTTATTTTTAGAATTCTAACACGGCGATTGCATTAAGAACTAGTGTATCTATCATTTCCTATACAACATGTATTTTTTAGTTATGTTTATGAATAGTTATTTGGTCAGAATATGTGAGTGCCAGAAAAATATCCGGACGTTGTGGGAAAAAGATGCTACGTTAGCACAATGTATAACCACTGATTTCAGCTCTAAATATGCACATTTTCGAACAAAACATAAGTGTATGTATAACCTGATGTTATAGGACTGTCATCTGATGAAGCTTATCAAGGTTAGTCAAAAATTATATATCTTTTGCTGGTTTGTTACGATCGCTAACTTTTGCTGCTGGGGAATGGCTTGTGTTTCGGGCTATTGTGGTAAGCTAATATAATGCTATATTGTGTTTTCGCTGTAAAACACTTAAGAAATCGGAAATATTGGCTGGAATCACAAGATGCCTGTCTTTCATTTGCTGTACACCATGTATTTTTCAGAAATGTTTTATGATGAGTATTTAGGTATTTGACGTTGGTGTCTGTAATTACTCTGGCTGCTTCGGTGCCATTTCTGACGGTAGCTGTGATGGTAGCTGCAATGTAAAACTGATTTATAGCTCAAATATGCACATTTTTCGAACAAAACATAGATTTATTGAATAACATGTTATAAGACCGTCATCTGATGAAGTGGTTTCTTGGTTAGTTTGGTTGGTTCTTGGTTAGTTAGGTTGGTTTTGTGCATGCTACCTGTGCTGTGAAAAATGTCTGTCCTTTTTTGTATTTGGTGGTGAGATAACATAAATATACGTGGTGTTTTCGCTGTAAAACATTTTAAAAATCGGACATGTTGGCTGGATTCACAAGATGTTTATCTTTCAAATGCTGTATTGGACTTGTTAATGTGTGAAAGTTAAATATTTCTAAAAAATATATTTTGAATTTCGCGCCCTGCACTTGAAGTGGCTGTTGTCATATTGTGCCCGGCTTCGGGCTTGCAGCCAGAAGAAGTTAAGGGTCTTTTTTCCAAGCTTAAAAGGATAAACACTCACATGCCATGAGCCAGAAAAGGTTGAATACATTGGTCATGCTGGGAACTGTGAAAAAAACAAGCTCCGAATGGGAAAATACGTTTTGAACGGTCATCCAACTCGGAAATCCAGCCTCTTTCTAGAGCTCTGACCTGAAGATCACTGACTTCATGATTCGACATTGTTTATTTCAGAGTTCCCAATTGTCTTGAAAGGACCATAAATCCAGAGAATACCAGACTTTGATGACAAAGTTTGATTACAAAATAGGCCCATGTGCCTAACCCTAATAATTTGGTCCCTTTCCCCATCATAATTTAGCCTACTGTTCTGACTTGGTGATGCACATGTAGCCTATAGCTTGTTTTAGAGAAATGTAATAATTGAATATTGTAAGAGCTTTCATTGTCTGCTTATATGCCCCCTTTATTTATCCTATGGTTCTGACTTGGTATACAGCTAGAATACTCTAAGAACGACCCATGTTCTGAATTATGTCACTGTACATTTCAAAAGTGGTGAACAAATAGTTATATTGACTATGTCCGTCCTAGATCGCTCATTATTGTCTTAATCGAAATTACGGATTGCCTCTTATCGTCCGCTTATGCCATAGATTGTACATCTCAATTGTCAGTAGAACCACATTTTTGTTTTAAGCAAGTCAGCCATATCAGTTATGTTTTTTTTTTAAAGGCAGTAAACGAGGCTTAATTAACTGTTTCGCTGCCAGACAAGGCTCCGCTGATAGCCAGGTGTAGCAGTGTTAAGGATTCACTCCATGGTGCTGAACAGCTTTAAGTAGGCCCTAATGCCACTTTAAACAATGCCACTAATAATGTTTACATATCTTACATTACTCATATCACATGTACAGTATATACTGTATTTTATACCATCTACTGCTCCTTGCCTATGCCGCTCGGCCATCGCTCATCCATATACTTATATGTACATATTCTCATTCACCCCTTTAGATTTGTGTGTATTAGGTAGTTGTTGGGGAATTGTTAGATTACTTGTTAGATATTACTGCACTGTTGGAACTAGAAGCACAAGCATTTTGCTACACTCGCATTAACATCTGCTAACCATGTGTATGTGACCAATACAATTTGATTTGAACAGTTTGTGGGCACTGTTTGTCACCGTTATAGTGCAATTCATGTATTATTTAGTGTTGTGTTGTGTTGTGTAGTGGCTTTGCTGGCATGCAGCTAAAAATGTTTTGGGGAGTTTTCCCCACCAAGACATACATGCTAAAATCGCCACTGACAACAAGTAATGGTTAGTGAAACAGGATAATGGATGTACATCACCATAGTAGTACACTACACTTTTATGCTCTGTTTCATTCTTCTCATCAGAAAAAGTTTGTCGTCATTAATATCAGAGAGGAATATTGTTCCACTCACGTCTCTGTCTTGTTGGACTGGCGGCGGCAGGGCACAGTGTTGCTGACACAGGTCCCAGTCATGGGGTCGACAGCCTCCACTATGACAAAGGGACGTTCCTCCAGTGTGGCCACAGTCAAGTGTCTGTTATCTGATACGGGCTCCAGATAGGTGCCGTAGCGAGGCCACACCGGGTATCTCATCTGCAGGATCCCCATCTCATAGTTCCCCACCTGGAAGAGGAGAGAGAGATGGGAAAATAACAGGCATGAGTCATACTTTAGCTTATCGGTATTCAAACCTGCAATACAATCACATCTCAAACTACTCCTCAGAGATTCGTGTCTGATTTCCATGCAGCCGTGTGGGAAATGCCAGGATAGATTAAGTCGAGGAAATGTTATTTCCAGGTCTGCATTTTTTGTTATCAATTTTCCTGTGTATTATATTATAGAAAAAACTAAATACATTTTACTGTTGAATGCTAAGTGATGGATTCTCTCATTTCCACAAGGAAAACATACAGTCGATCAAATATATATCAGGATGCAGAAAGACAAGATCTTTGCCAATTTGAAATAGACCTCAACAATCCTGAGGCACACACTGAGGAGTTGCACCACCTGTGACGTCACCTTGCACTAAGTTAGAGAAGTTTGTCTAGTCTCACTCTGAACATCTGTACTTAAGCTGTGAGGATCAGCCGGTCACAGAGGACCAAACTCTTCATCTGTTGTTTCCTCCATTACCAAACACAGTTGTCCATCTCAGTGGTGAGGAAGTAGTTCAGTATGCTGAACAGCACTTCTCTGCTTCATTGCAGTGACTCAGAAAAAAAATCACACACAGTAATTAAACTGTGGCTTTCACAGAGCCCAAAGCAGTAACACTTCTATTATTGTTCTCTATGGTTTTATGTGTTGAGAATGAGGTTGTAAACTTTTACATAGTGATGATGATTTAACCGTTCTTAATGGCACACATATTGTGAGTTGTTTAAGTTGTTTAAGGTTAAACAAAGAGTCAAATAAGTATTCTCTCCAGAATGTTTTTGTGTTAATTGTTTTTTATGCCTCGTAATTATTTACGGAGATACATTAAAATGGATCGTGAACTGTGTTTATAATTGTATTCATTGTTACTGTGTTTGAGAATAGAGCATATTAACCAACTTTTATGTTTCTGTCAATATATTGGCGGATTGTCACACGTATCAGCAACAAAAGCCTGCAGGGTAAAACCATTTCATTGCTCACATTAACAACATTTAACAACATGTTTGTGTTCAATCAACTACCTCTACAATGGCAGAATACTGGTCAATAACTTTTTAGAATGTATGGATTGCACTGCCATCTTTAATTCATGTCAGGGGTCACTAAAATGATGCTTGGCCAACTCTGAGGCATCTAAGATGCAATAAAGTGAGCATTGAAAGTTACAACCTTACAATAACAATAATAATATTTGACTTTTCCCGGGCTGCCGAGTGGGGCAGTGGTCTAAGGCACTGCATCTCAGTGTTAGAGGGGTCACTACAGACACCCTGGTTCAAATCCAGGCTGTATCACAGTGGTCTAAGGCACTGCATCTCAATGCTAGAGGAGTCACTGGTTCAAATCCAGGCTGTATCACATGGGTCTAAGGCACTGCATCTCATTGCTAGAGGAGTCACTACAAACACCCTGTTTCAAATCCAGGCTGTATCACAGCGGTCTAAGGCACTGCATCTCAGTGCTAGAGGAGTCACTACAGACACCCTGGTTCAAATCCAGGCTGCATCACAACCGGCTGTGCTTGGGAGTCACATAGGGCGGCGCACAATTGGCCCAGCATTGTCCAGATTTGGCCGGCGTAGGCCACCATTGAAAATAAGAATTTGTTCTTAACTGACTTGCCCAGTTAAATAAAGGTTACATTTAATAAAAAATACATTATTTTACAGCAGTCAAAGACTGCATAATTCTGCTTACTTTGGAAAATGATTGGCTGTCCTAAACGTTTTATCAGGAGGCCAACCCGTACCACTGACAAATGCCTTTGCTTCATAATACTCTCTCCTACTAATACTGGAGGTTATCTGATTATTGCAGTCATTATTGTCAGATGTCATAAAGGACAACAAAATACAACTATTAGAATATCCTCTGTTTTACTGGTATGCTTAGTTATTCCTGTCTCTCCTGCCGGACTATTGATTAATCCTCTTGTTTCCCTTTCCCCCAGTTTATGGGCCTTGTCAATGGATCACAATGGTAAAAGAGAGCGTAAGAGTGTCCCCTCACTCTTTTTACTGGCTTTACAGAGCCAAACCTCTTTGTTTGTGTCAAAGACCAGACTTGTCAGTGTGCCTTTGTAACATATTGGAGATGAGAGAGGAAGCCAAGATCTCAAATACCTATAGCCTGTCTGGATCCCCAGACTTCTTCTCCTTGTCTCCTTCTACATCTCTTCTTCTTCTCCCCATCTTCTTCTTCTTCTTCTTCTCTTCTTATCCTTATCTTCTTCTTCTTCTTCTTCTCCTCATCTTCTTCTTCTTCTCCTCATCTTCTTCTTCTTCTCCTCATCTTCTTCTTCTTCTTCTCTTCTTCTCCTCCTCTTCTTCTTCTCCTTCTCTTCTTCTCCTCTTCTCCTCCTTCTCTTCTCCTTCTCTTCTTCTCCTCCTCTCCCTCTCCTCCTCTTTGTCTTCATCTTCTTCTCTTCATCTCCTCCTCTTCTTCTCCTTCTCTTTTTCTTCTTCTTCTCTTCGTCTTCCCCTTCTATTCTTCTTCTTCTTCTCCTTCTCTTCTTATTCTCTTCTTCTTCTCTTCTTCTCATTGTCTTCTCCTTCTCTTCTTCTCATTGTCTTCTCCTCTTCTTCCTCTCTTCTTCTTCTCTTCTTCTCATTGTCTTCTCCTTCTCTTCTTATTCTCTTCTTCTTCTCTTCTTCTCATTGTCTTCTCCTTCTCTTCTTCTCATTGTCTTCTCCTTCTCTTCTTCTCCTTTTCTTCTTCTTCTCTTCTCCTCGTCTTCTCCTTCTCTTTACCTTCTCTTGTTCTCCTTCTTCGTCTTCTCTTCTTCTTCCTCTTCTCTTCTTTTCTTATTCTCCCCCTCTTCTCCTTCTCTTCTACTTCTTTTCTTCTTGTCTTCTTCTCCTCTTCTTCTACTTCTTTTCTTCTTGTCTTCTTCTCCTTCTCTTCTACTTCTCTTCTTCTTCTTCTTCTCTTCTCTATTTCTCCTTCTCCTTCTCTTCTTCTTTGACCCTCAATTCGTTGGGGCATGGACTCTACAAGGTGTCGAAAGCGTTCCATAGGGATTCTGGCCCATGTTGACTCCAATGCTTAGTTATGATTTTCCCTGATACACATGGGAAACTGTTGAGCGTGAAAACCCCATCAACGTTGCTGTTCTTGACACACTCAAACCAGTGCCCCTGGCACCTACTACCATACCCTGTGAAGGGAATTAAATATTTTGTCTTGGCCATTCACCCTCTGAATGGCACACATACACAATCCATGTCTCAATTGTTTCAAGGGTAAAAAAGTATTATTTAACCTGTCTCCTCCCCTTCATCTACACTGATTGAAGTGGATTTAACAAGTGACATCAATAAGGGATCATATCTTTCATCTGGATTCACCTGGTCAGTCTATGTCATGGAAAGAGCAGGTGTTCCTAATGTTTTATACACTCAGTGTAAGTCTGCCTCATTGATCCTCATTGATCTGCAATGAGCTGAGCTGTGTGTGTGTGGAGGGGGGGGGGGGGGGGGGGGGTTGTTGCCGAGATGGCTGAACTCAATGCGATGAGTGGCTGGGACTTCTAGTAGAAATGACAAAAGCAATCAGAAGGAGAGATTGATTCTAAGCTCTTGGTGAAAAGACACAAGTAGTTTATCAGCTTTAAAAGGAAAAGAGAGCGTAAGAGTGTCCCCTCACTCTTTTAACTGGCTTTACAGAGCCAAACCTCTTTGTTTGTGTCAAAGAACAGACTTGTCAGTGTGCCTTTGTAACATATTGGAGATGAGAGAGGAAGCCAAGATCTCAAATACCTATAGCCTGAGCTTTGATAATACTTGGAGTGAGCAATGTTCCTAATGATTTGGTATTTTTGGCATTTTATTAGGATCCTCATTAGCTGTTGTCAAATCCAGAAACATACTTTAAGGCTCAGACTGGCTAAAATTAAGGAGAGAGAAAGACTTCTTCTCCTTCTCCTCTTCTCTTCCTCTTCTTTTCTTCTCTTCTCCTCCTCTTCTTCTTCTTCTTCCTCTTCTCCTCCTCTTCTTATTCTCCTTCTCTTCTTCTCTGAGCCTCAATTCGTTGGGGTATGGATTCTACAAGGTGTCGAAAGCGTTCCATAGGGATTCTGGCCCATGTTGACTCCAATGCTTCTCACTGTTGTGTCAAGTTAGCTGGATGTCCCTATGGATCCTGGTGGATCATTCCTGATACACATGGGAAACTGTTGAGCGTGAAAAACCCAGCAGTGTTGCAGTTCTTGACACACTCAAACCAGTGTGCCTGGCACCTACTACCATACCCTGTTCTAAGGCACTTAAATATTTTGTCTTGCCCATTCACCCTCTGAATGGCACACATACACAATCCATGTCTCAATTGTCTTAAGGGTAAAAAAGTATTATTTAACCTGTCTCCTCCCCTTCATCTACACTGATTGAAGTGGATTTAACAAGTGACATCCATAAGGGATCATAGCTTTCACCTGGATTCACCTGGTCAGTCTATGTCATGGAAAGAGCAGGTGTTCCTAATGTTTTGTACACTCAGTGTAAGTTTGCCTCCTTGATCTGCAATGAATGAGCATGTTTTCTTGTTATTCTTTTGAAGTATCACTCCAGGTAATTTTTTGAGTAGCTCAGATATTTCCAGTAACAGTTTAAAGATGAGTCTTTTAGATCACGTCCAGCAGTAAGCTTGTTGACTTCTCAACCTCAAAGTGGACTCACTACACTGCAACAGCTACAGCGCATTCATTTGCTGTTGTATTTTTAACTGCAACCTTTCCATTGGCACAAGCTGTCAATAGACTACTACTCTCTCTCTCTCTCTGACCAACCACACATCTGATAGCCTTCAGTACAGCGCGCTGTCAGACGCTCCAATTACAGAGGCATAGGCCTCAGTTTCAATAACATACCTGAAATTAATAGGAACCAACCTTGAGAGAACATCGATGGCACGTAATAAGCTGGAGGAGGCCCGGAGCTGTTTACCCAGAGATGTGGTTTGGCCTAACATGCTCTGACACACATCAACCTCCATTCAACCACTGACTACATTTAAGGAAGAAAACCGACCTCCACCTCCCTTCAGTGTCTACTCCCTACTGGGAACCCCCTGACAATATCAACCGTCAATAAGAAGGGCATTACGGGTAGAGGGAAGGTGTGTTGTGAAGGTGGGATGAATATGTGAGACAAGGTTCTGTTCGCTAAGAGTCGGTGGCTCTGAGGTAGTGGAACGCTAGGCAGGCTCATTTGAATAGCTGGTGCTTATAGGGAGATTGTCAGATGTGTAATCACACTAGGCCTGTGGTATGGAGAGATACCGGGTGTAGTGGCCGGTTAGGACACTGTGATTGGTAGGAGGCAGTTAGAGCAAAATGCTAGCCTATTAGGTGGACAGTCTGTATTTTGTAACAGGTGCTGCAAAGGAAACGTAACAGCCCACAATATGCCCAAGTCAAGACCTGTCAGTGATAGTTCATGAAAATACACAGTGAATGAGGCAGTAATTCATGTGTTGTTAATAACACTTTTTGGGGTTTTTCCTTTCGTAATGAGCAGGTTATATAGCCTTATTAACTTGTAGTCAGATAACACAAAGAACAACCCTAGTTTTACTGATTGGGAGGAATATAATGAAGTGTAATGTCTCACCTTATCCCACTGTCTCTCTCGATCTAAGGTGATGATGACCATAGCTGGGTTGATCAGGTACCCTTCAGGGTTGAACGAGAAGTCGTTGTGCTCCCATGTTACGTTTAACATGTGCCTGAAAACAAGGGAAATCAATCAAAGAGTTAAATACTCATTACAACATTATACTAATAGTCGTTAATGTCATTAATCCAATGATCCAATGGTTTCATCCTATTTCTAAAGCACTACCTGCTGCTTGTTGTGTACATAGCTATCGACATGTTGTGAACTCCCTGTCATCACGCACTGCGAGGCTGCTCTCTCACCTCTCCTCCCTCTCTCTCAGTCCAGCAGAGGTGATGAAAGCATGCTGGGTAATGAACGGGCCCTCTGTCTAGTCCATGTGAAAGGCTCGTTTAATCTGGTAATCTGTGATAATCTTATTAACAGGCGGAGTGATTTATAATCAAAAGCTCATTAAAAAGAGACCTAATTAAATGAGGTGTTGAATCTATTGACCACAGAGGAGAGAGCGAGGTACTGCACCGTTTGAATAGGGAGGTCTGTGAGAAAGAACAACATTGTGCCAGAGAGGGAAATAAAGGAGTGGAGAGCAGACGAAGAGTGCTATACCTGGCTTTGTCCTGCCCCTCATATTACCAACTTTGGTCATTGTTATTCCACTCAGGATTTTTTGGTCTTTAAAGTGGAAAATCGTAGGGGTTGGAAACAGCAGCATGACTCAAATCAAAGGCTGAAATACAGCTGCCCAGACGGTTCACCTTTTTAATGAAGGATTTCGATTTACAAAAAGAGAAGTTATCTTTCCCTCAGGCTAACCACTTTCAGAAAAGAGAAAATTACTTCTGAGGAGAAAGTGATGTTTTAATACCACTGAAATGTGTCAGATTCCATATTACGATCATGGTCCACAAAAATGTATAAAGAAATCCCCTTGTACCCTGCCTGGAAACTCTCCAATCCTCCCAGTCCAGTCTCAATGACCTTGGCTAGTGCCAAATGCTGACGCTGAATCTGTTTTCCCTACAGAAGCGAAGCCTCCCTTTGGCTGATTAAAAATGTTCTAGAACCAAATAGGATTTGCTCCATGTTCCCTGGCACAGATGGCACCAGATTGCTCTTTTGGGCTGGGCTTTGCTGGGCTGGGCAGGTATGACAGGCCACATCATCTCTCTGTGATGCCAGTACTTCCAACAGTGAGGTGATGGGACAGAGGCAGGGTGAATGAGTTGGCAGGCAGGGGTTAAGGGAGTGACAGGGAGAGTACCATGTTGCCCCCCACCACAACATTAAGCAGATGGAAAGCCACAGCTAAATGACTGTTGAGCAAATGTTGACTGATGTTGCCAACTCTCTCTCTCTGTTTCAAGTCAGTCCTTCTCAATCTGCAACAGTTACAGTTGAAGTCGGAAGTTTACATACACTTAGGTTGGAGTCATTAAAACTGGTTTTTCAACCACTCCACAAATTTCTTGTTAATAAACTATAGTTTTGGCAAATCGGTTAGAACATCTACTTTGTGCATGACATAAGTAATTTTTCCAACAATTGTTTACAGACATATTATTTCACTTATAATTCACTCTATCACAATTCCAGTGGGTCAGAAGTTTAGATACACTAAGTTGACTGTGCCTTTAAACAGCGTGGAAAATTCAAGAAAATGATGTCATGGCTTTAGAAGCTTCTGATAGGCTAATTGACATCATTTGTGTCAAATTGGAGGCGTACCTGTGGATGTATATCTAGGCCTACCTTCAAACTCAGTGCCTCTTTGCTTGACATCATGGGAAAATCTAAAGAAATCAGCCAAGACCTCAAAAAAAATTGTGGACCTCCACAAGTCTGGTTCATCCTTGGAAGCAATTTCCAAACACCTGAAGGTACCACATTCATCTGTACAAACAATAGTACGCAAGTATAAACACCATGGGACCATGCAGCCGTCATACCGCTCAGGAAGGATACGCATTCTGTCTCCTAGAGATGAACGTACTGTCACGTTCCTGACCTTGTTTTCCTTTTGTATAGTTGTGTTTAGTGGGTCAGGACGTGAGCTGGGTGGGCAGTCTGTGTTGTTTGTTCTATGTTAAGTGTTAGGTTTAATTGACCGTGTATGGCTCTCAATCAGAGGCAGGTGTTTTCGTTTTCCTCTGATTGAGAACCATATATAGGTAGGTTGTTTCACATTGTTTGTTGTGGGTGGTTGTATCTCGTGTCTGTATGTCTACCACACGGGACTGTTTTGTTTGTGTTTCATGTAGTCTGTTCCTGTTCGTGCGTTCTTCGTTTATTGTAAGTTCTCAAGTCCAGGTCTGTCTACATCGTTTATTTGTTTTGGTAGTTTGTTAAAGTGTTTTCGTGTTTCGTCTATCATTTCAATAAATCATTATGTCATATAACAACGCTGCGCTTTGGTCCAATCCCTACTCCTCCTCTTCGGACGAAGAGGAGGAGAACAACCGTTACACGTACTTTCAATCCCAGAATAACAGCAAAGGACCTTGTGAAGATGCTGGAGGAAACAGGTACAAAGTTATCTATATCCACAGTAAAACGAGTCCTATATCGACATAACCTGAAAGGTCGCTCAGCAAGGAAGAAGCCACTACTCCAAAACCACCATAAAAAAGACAGACTACGGTTTGCAACTGCACATGGGGACAAAGATCCTACTTTTTTGAGAAATGTCCTCTGGTCGGATGAAACAAAAATAGAACTGATTTGCCATAATGACCATCGTCATGTTTGGAGGAAAAAGGGTGAGACTTGCAAGCCGAAGAACACCATCCCAACCGTGAAGCAGGGGGGTGGCAGCATAATGTTGTGGGGGTGCTTTGCTGCAGGAGGGACTGGTGCACTTCACAAAATAGATGGCATCATGAGAAAGGACAATTATGTGGCTATATTGAAGCAACATCTCAAGACATCAGTCAGGAAGTTAAAGCTTGGTCGCAAATGGGTCTTCCAAATGGACAATGGCCCAAGCATACTTCCAAAATTGTGACAAAATGGCTTAAGGACAACAAAGTCAAGGTATTGGAGTGGCCATCACAAAGTCCTGACCTCAATCCTAAAGAAAATTTGTGGGCAGAACTGAAAATACGTGTGTGAACAAGGAGGCCTACAAACCTGACTCAGTTACACCAGCTCTGTCAGGAGGAATGGGCCAAAATTCACCCAACTTATTGTGGGAAGCTTGTGGAAGGCTACCCTAAAGGTTTGACCCAAGTTAAACAATTTAAAGGCAATGCTACCAAATACTAATTGAGTGTATGTTAACTTCTGACCCACTGGGAATGTGATGAAAGAAATAAAAGCTGAAATAAATCATTCTCTCTACTATTATTCTGACATTTCACATTCTTAAATAAATTGGTGATCCTACTGACCTAAGACAGGGAATTTTTACTCTGATTAAATGTCAGGAATTGTGAAAAACTGAGTTTAAATGTATTTGGCTAAGTTGTATGTGAACTTCCGACTTCAACTCTATCACTTAATCTCTCCATTTTGGTTGGCTTCTCTTATTGGCTTCTCTTATCTTCTCATTTTTGTTGGCTTCTCTTGTATGAACAATCTACAACCTACAGTATGTCAGTATGACCCCTTCCATCCCCCCACCTCCACTCACCTGAACAGTGTATCATTAGAAGATGCCCTAACAGGGCTGTGGCAGTCATTGTGGCCCTCGGGGATGAAGCCCCTCTGTTTGCGGAAGCTCTGCACCCCTTTGACCACGATGGCCACCCCATCCCGCACCCTCTTCCTCAAGCTCATCCGCCAGCGGTCGGTGATGATGCTGATGAGGCCCACAGGGAAGCTGCTTGGTGGGGGCATGTCTGGGTTCCCCGCGGCAAGGCTGGGGAGGATCCAGATGTAGCCAGGCCCCAGCAGGCCGGCCTCTCCGGCCATACTGAACAGGTACTGGGCCTCCTCGTGGGAGCAGTATACCAGCAGTATCTGGGCGTCGATCTGCTGCAGCAGGCGCCGTGCCCGGATGTTGTTCATGCCGTCGGCAGACATGTCGAAGGTCAGCACGTCCTGCAGTTCCCACATGAAGTAGCTGGTGTCAGTGAAGGTCTTGACATAGTCCACGTAGACCTCGTAGCCCGGGTACAGGCTGGTGATGACCACGAAGCTGTCCCAGTTGTACTCCTCCATCACCTTGAACATACCGTTTATCTGCTGCTCGATGGAGGAGCCCAGCTGGAGGAACGTGGAGCCATCGCCCTGCAGAGAGACACAGACAGCAGAGTGAGCACAGATAACAGCCCTTAATGGATAGTTAATTTAAGCTCAATCAATTTGCTCAATTTATCTAACAAGCACAATTAAAACCTTCTAATGATCTAATACAATGACTTTGTTAATAGCCTGCTTAGTGGCAATTATATGATTGTGTTTTATGTAATTCAGCCAGTCATATGTAAAAAATTTAATAATAATCAAGACAGTAGAATCCTGAGGGTAGCTTGACAGTGTGTCTGTGTGCTCCGTCCACACGGTCCAGCTCCTGACCACCAGCCAGCCCACACAGAAGTGGTGTGTAGTCTCTGGGCTGAGAGGCAGTCCTCTACAGTAAGTGATTCTGTTTGGTGTTACTCTCCCTGTAGCCCAGGCACCATTCATCACTTTAACCCATGTGTCTCCCACTTGCCATGGCAACATTGGCACTCATATATACTTGGCACTATCATTGAGCTCACTGTTGTCGTCGGAATGAGACCAAAGCGCAGCATGGAAAGTGTTCATAATTTAATGTTCACAAAAACACTCAAACAACATGACAAACGGCGAAAATTAAAGCACACAGTTCTGTCAGGGAAACAACACCCCACAAAACCCAAACCGAAAATAACAAGTTATATATGATCCCCAATCAGAGACAACAATAGACAGCTGCCTCTGATTGGGAACCACACACGGCAAAACAACAAAGAAATAGAAAACATAGATTTTCCCACCCGAGTCACACCCTGACCTAACCAAACATAGAGAATAAATAAGGATCTCTAAGGTCAGGGCGTGACAGTCACTGAGCCCCTGTTTTTTCTTTTTATCTCTCACTTTTCTCAAGATGTCTCTCCTCTTTGACCTTGGAGAGAGGAGTATGAAAATGCTGTGTTGTGTTTACTAAAGTGATCCAGGAATTTTGAGGAAGATCAGAGCTGTTTCTTGTCTATGTGTGTGTTTGTAAGAGCATTTGTCTTGTTTAAGTATGTTCAGGGAACAGAATAATATATGTTTTTTTTTCCATCAATCTTGTTGAAATATTCATATCCGTAATGGTCTTGGCATAAACATGTTTCTGCAACCTGGGAAGGCTATGGGCTGACACAGGGCAGGGTTTTATTTTGGTGTTTCTTACTAGAAAATAACAGAATCCATCATTGTTTTTAAAACTGCTTATGACCCATACAGTACATTTTCGTGTTGGATGCCATTGATATGTCTTGACTCTAAGAGAAGTTAATGATTGTTTATTGGTTTTGAATTAAGCACGCTGCTCATAGAAATCATTGCACCATAATTGCTTTGTAAAACCAACAGCATCGTAAATCATGTGCAACCCCAGTGAATTGTAATGATAAACAAAGTGTAATAAAAAGTTACATCAATTACAGAGATTTTACTGTTTAACTGGTTGCATATCTGGGTTGATCATTAAGACTTTCACTTTTTAAATTACGTTGTATAAACGGCAACTTTATAATAAATAAAAAGCGTATAATATTCTTTATCACCCCAAATAAATCTATAACGTAGATTGGATGATAATATGTTTTACTTTTGCCCCTCCTAAGTGAGAATGATTTTGGTAAAGCTCAGTTTCTTGATACTATGCCATTTACACATACAGTTCCTTCAGAAAGTGTTCACACCGTTTGACTTTTTCCACATTTTGTTGTGTTAGAGCCTGAATTTAAAATGGATTAAATTGAGTTTTTTTGTTCACTGATCTATACACAATACCCCATAATGTCAAAGTGGAATTATGTTTTTTGAAATGTTTACAAATGAATAAAAAATGAAAGTTGAAATGTCTTGAGACAATTATTCAACCCCTTTGTTATGGCAAGCCTAAATAAGTTCAGGAGTAAAAAGTCACATAAAAAGTTTCATGGATTCACTTTGTGTGCAATAATAGTGTTTAACATGATTTTTGAATGACTACCTCATCTCTGTACCCCACACATACAATTATCCTTAAGGTTCCTCAGTCGAGCAGTGAATTTCAAACACAGATTCAACCACAAAGACCAGGGAGGTTTTCCAATGCCTCGCAAAGAAGGGCACCTATTGGTAAATGGGTAAAGGAGGGGGAGGAGGATGATTATTTAAGATACTGTTTGAAGAGGTAGGGTTTCAGATGTTTTTGGAAGATGGGCAGGGACTCAGGGGGAAGCTGGTTCCACCATTGGGGTGCCAGGACAGAGAAGAGCTTGGACTGGGCAGGGGTGGGAGGGCCAAGAGACCTGAGGTTGCAGAACGGAGTGCTCGGGTTGGGGTGTAGAGTTTGAGCATAGCCTGAAGGTAGGGAGGGGCACTTCCCCTTGCTGCTCCGTAGGTAAGCACCATGGTCTTGTAGTAGATGAAAGCTTCAACTGCGTGAGGTAGGGTCGTACTCTACGGATGTTGTAGACCTGCAGGAGTGAGTCGCTGCTTTGATGTTTGCAGAGAACGACAGGGTGTTGTCCAGGGTCACACCAAGGTTCGTTGCGCTCTGGGAGGGCAACACTAGAGTTGTCAACCGTGATGGAGAGGTCTTTGAGCGGGCAGGCCTTCCCCGGAAGGAAGAGCAGCTCCGTCTTGTCGAGGTTAAGCTTGAGGTGGTGGACCGACATCCACGTTCAGATATCTGCCAGGCACGCAGAGATGCGTGTCGCCACCTGGGTGTCAGAAGGGGGGCAGGAGAAAAGTAGTTGAGTGTCATCCGCATAGCAATGATAGAAGAGACCATGTGATGATATGATGGAGCCGAGTGACTTGGTGTATAGATAGAAGAGGAGAGCGCCTAGAACCGAGCCCTGGGGGACACCAGTAGTGAGAGTAAGTTGTGCAGACAGATCCTCTCTACGTCACCTGGTAGGAGCAGCCTGCCAGGAAGGATGCAATCCAAGAATATGCAGAGCTTGATACGCCCAGCACAGAGAAAGTGGAGAGGAGGATCTGATGATTCACGGTGTCAAAGACAGCGTATAGATCTAGGAGGATGAGAACAGAGGGGACAGAGTCAGCTTTGGCAGTGCGGAGAGTCTCCGTGACACAGAGAAGAGCAGTCTCGGTTGAGGGACCCATCTTGACTGGTTAGGGTCTAGAAGATCATTTTGATAGAGATAACGAGAAAGTTGATCAGAGACAGCACTCTCAAGTGTTTTGGAAAGAAAAGAAGGAAGGATAGAAAAACATTTACAGAGTTTAACTTCTTGACGCACGGATCCCTTTAGCGGGATCATTTTCGTAAACAACCGCTGATTTGCAGAGCGACAAAAAAAAAAAAAAAAATAAAAATATTTATAATCATGAAATCACAAGTGAAATATACCAAAACACAGCTTAGCTTGTTGTTAATCCACCTCTCGTGTCAGATTTTGAAAATATGCTTTACAGCGAAAGCAATCCAAGCGTTTGTGAGTTTATCAATCACTAGACAAAACAGTAAGAACAGCTATCCGCAAATTAGCTTGGTCACGAAAGTCAGAAAAGCAATAAAATTCATCGTTTACCTTTGATGATCTTCGGATGTTTGCATTCACGAGACTCCCAGTTACACAATAAATGTTATCTTTGTTCGATAAAGATTCGTTTTATAACCAAAAACCGCCATTTGGTTTGCGCGTTATGTTCAGAAAACCACAGGCTTGTTCCGGTCCTGAAGGGCAGACGAAAATTCCAGAAAGTATCCGTAATGTTCGTAGAAACATGTCAAATGTTTTTTATAATCAATCCTCAGGTTGTTTTTAACATATATAATCGATAATATTTCAACCGGATGGTAAACTATTCAATACTACAGAGAAAGAAAATGTCAAGCTACAACTCTCGGGCGCATGAACTAATCAAAGGACACCTGACACGTTTTGAAAGATCTCGCTCATTTCATAAAAGCTTGAAACTATGTCTAAAGCCTGGTCACAGCCTGAGGAAGCCATTGGAAAAGGAATCTGGTTGATACCCCTTTAAATGGAGGAGGGGCAGGCAATGGAACAGGGATTTTTCCAAATAAAAGGCACTTCCGGGTTGGATTTCCTCAGGTTTTCACCTGCAAAATCAGTTCTGTTATACTCACAGACAATATTTTGACAGTTTTGGAAACTTTATGAGTGCTTTCTATCCTAATCTGTCAATGATATGCATATTCTAGCATCTGGGCATGAGAAATAGTCCATTTACCTTGGGGACGTTATTTTTCCAAACATAAAAATAGTGCCCGCTAGCTGAAAGAGGTTAATGGCTGTGATAGGAGAAATCTTTCAGTATTAGTCATTTTAGTTACTCCACAATACTAACCTAATTGACAGAGTGAAAAAAGTAAGCCTTTACAGAATAAAAATATTCCAAAACATTCATCTTGTTTGCAACAAGGCACTAAAATAATACTTTAAGAAAATGTGGCAAAGCAATTAACTTTTGTCCTGAATACAAAGTGTTATGTTTGGGGCAAATCCAATATAACACATTACTGAGTACCACTCTCCATATTTTCAAGCATAGTGGTGGCTGCATCTGTCACGTTCTGACCATAGTTCTTGTGTGTTTTGCTTGTTTTCGTGTTGGTCAGGACGTGAGCTGGGTGGGCATTCTATGTTATGTGTCTAGTTTGTCTGTTTCTATGTTTGGCCTAATATGGTTCTCAATCAGAGGCAGGTGTTTTGTGTTGTCTCTGATTGGGAACCATATATAGGTGGCTTGTTTTGTGTTGGGGTTTGTGGGTGGTTGTTTCCTGTCTCTGTGTTTTCTCTGCACCACCTAGGACTGTATCGGTTTGCCACATTTTGTAATTGTTAAGTGTTCACTGTTTATCATTATTAAATATGTTGAGCACCAACTACGCTGCGTCTTGGTCCGTTCCCTGTTACACCCTCTCTTCTCGTGAAGAGAGGGAAGGCTGCCGTTACAGCATCATGTTGTGGGTATGCTTGAAATAGTTAAGGACTGGGGAGTTTTTCAGGATAAAAAGAAGCTGAATGGAGCTAAGCACAGGCAAAAACCCTAGAGGAAGACATGGTGCAGTCTGCTTTCCACCAGACACTGGGAGATTAATTCACCTTTCAGCAGGACAATAACCTTACACATAAGGCCAAAAATACACTGGAGTTGCTAACCAAGAAGGCAGTGAATGTTCCTGAGTGGCCGAGTTACAGTTTTTACTTAAATCTACTTGAACATTTATGACAAGACCTGAAAATGGTTGTCTAGCAATGATCAACCACCAACTTGACAGAGCTTGAAGAATTTTGAAAATAATAATGGAAAATGTTGCACAGTCCAGGTGTGGAACACTTTTAGAAACTTACCCAGAAAGACTCGCTGTCAAAGGTGATTCTAACATACTTATCTAATCAAGATATATATATATATATATATATATATATATATATATATATATATATATATATATATATATATATATATTATTTTTTTTGTGTAGATTGTTGACAAAAAAATTACAGTTAAATCCATTTTAATCCCACTTTGTAACACAACAAAATATGGAAAAAAGTCAAGAGGTGTGAATACTTTCTGAAGGCACTGTGTGCCATTTTTCAAATCAAATCAAATCCTATTTTATTTGTCACATACACATGATTAGCAGATGTTAATGCGAGTGTAGCGAAATGCTTGTGCTTCTAGTTCCGACAATGCAGTAATAACCAACGAGTAATCTAACCTAACAATTCCACAACTACTACCTTATACACACAAGTGTAAAGGGATAAAGAATATGTACATAAAGATATATGAATGAGTGATGGTACAGAACGGCATAGGCAAGATGCAGTAGATGGTATAGAGTACAGTATATACATATGAGATGAGTAATGTAGGGTATGTAAACATAAAAGTGGCATAGTTTGAAGTGGCTAGTGATACATGTATTACATAAAGATGGCAAGATGCAGTAGATGATATAGAGTACAGTATATACATACACATATGAGATGAGTAATGTAGGGTATGTAAACATTATATTAAGTGGCATTGTTTAAAGTGGCTAGTGATACATTTTTGATCAATTTCCATCCATTTCCATTATTAAAGTGAGCTGGAGTTGAGTCAGTATGTTGACAGCAGCCACTCAATGTTAGTGGTGGCTGTTTAACAGTCTGATGGCCTTGAGATAGAAGCTGTCTCCTTGTTGTCCTTCAGAGAAGTCTAAAGTAGGTTAGAACCATCTGTGTGTCTCCTGATGGCAGACATCATACTGGTCTATTCCTCTGAGTGTCTCCACTGACCGTTCTCATTGCTCTGAATATCACATCCTCTCTGTTTCTCTTTCAATTAGTAACATTGAAGATTTAGCAATTCGTGTTCTACCCTTTTCCATATACAAAATACCTCCTCCTATATTACCTTGGAGGTACTGTAGATGTGATACAGTAGAAGGGACAATAAAACATCTTGCAACATTTGCTTAGCAAGAGCAAGGGTGTTATGCAGGTTAGTAAAGGAGCAGGTTGCGAATATGACATAAATCTACAATGTTCTAACTCCTCTCAGTGTCCCGCAGCAAATCTGTTTAAGTTACTGCCTTCTTTCTGTGCGTGCAGCCTTTTTCATCACTTGTATGAGTATTCATGAGTATTCATCTGGCAGAGTGTAAAATCAATTTGCTCCAGAGCATGTGTGGGTGTGTGTGGGTGTATGTGCCTGTGTGTAGTATGTGTACACATACAAAACACCCTAAGGTTCGAACTGTACTGTTACTGTAGTCCAAATGAGCCCTGAGCATGGACGGCGGACAGCCATAGGCTCAGCTACAGCCGTACCCGGCATGCTAAAGCTCTTTTTATTTATTTAACTAGGCAAGTCAGTTAAGAACAAATTCTTATTTTCAATGACAGCCTACCCCGGACAACACTTTGCCAATTGTGCACCGCCCTATGGGACTCCCAATCACAGCCAGTTGTGATACAGCCTGGAATCAAACCAGGGTCTGTAGTGACTGATATACAGTGCCTTAGACTGCTGCGCCACTCGGGAGCTCTTAACCATGATGCATCAGGACACAACCCATATCTGATGATACATTCTGTTGGACATGGACAATACTGTCCGAATCACATGGCTTGGGGGGATTTAAGAGAATCTGGTTGGAAACAGGTGTCCATTACCAATACTATGTTCTCCTATAGGTGTAGGGCAAGATGTTTGTTTCTTTATGTTGATGGTGATTAGTATATGGTGTTGTTGTTTCCGTGAAAGGGTTGTGACTATAGACTGACGTCCCATTGTGCCTCTGTACTGTAAGTGTGTACATTTCATAAAGAAGACTAAAAGGCATCTAGTTAACAGCTTAGCTTCAACTGGCACTGTGAGAAGTGATTCTGAGATAACTGGCTTTAAAGTTCCATCCCCTTATTGGTTTGAATGGTGTCAGCAATTTTTTTATAGTATTCTTTTGAACTGAACACCATGAATTGGGGTATTTAGAGTACTATCTACAGAAATGCAGATAGAACCTTAGTCCCAAGCTGTGGAGTCTGGTCAGTGGTCAGTTGTCGTCTGTAATCTGCTTACAAACAACAAGATAGAGTGATGTGTCTTTATATACTGTAACAAAAACACATATCTCATGTCTTCTCCCTAATTCTATGTTTTATATTAGCCAACTGGCTCTTTGCTTGAGTGCTTTGTGGGTAACAGACTAGCAGCTGAATGCTTTACAAAGGGGTTGAATCGGGATCAAATCAAATCAAATGTTATTTGTTACATACACATGGTTAGCAGATGTTAATGCGAGTGTAGCGAAATGCTTGTGCTTCTAGTTCTGACCATGCAGTGATATCTAACAAGTAATCTAACCTAACAATTTCACAACAACTACCTTATACACACAAGTGTAAAGGAATGAATAAGAATATGTACATAAAAATATATGAAAGAGTGATGGCCGAACGGCATAGGCAATATGCAGTAGATGGTATAGAGTACAGTATATACATATGAGATGAGTAATGTAGGGTATGTAAACATTATATAAAGTGGCATTGTTTAAAGTGGCTAGTGATACATTTATTACATACATTTTTCCATTATTAAAGTGGCTAGAGTTGAGTCAGTATGTTGGCAGCAGCCACTCAATGTTAGTGATGGCTGTTTAACAGTCTGATGGCCTTGAGATAGAAGCTGTTTTTCAGTCTCGGTCCCCGCTTTGATGCACCTGTACTGACCTCGCCTTCTGGATGATAACGGGGTGAACAGGCAGTGGCTCGGGTGGTTGTTGTCCTTGATGATCTTTATGGCCTTCCTGTGACATCGGGTGGTGTAGGTGTCCTGGAGGGCAGGTAGTTTGCCCCCGGTGATGCGTTGTGCAGACCTCACTACCCTCTGGAGAGCCTTACGGTTGTGGGCGGAGCAGTTGCCATACCAGGCGGTGATACAGCCCGACAGGATGCTCTCGATTGTGCATCTGTAGAAGTTTGTGAGTGCTTTTGGTGACAAGCCGAATTTCTTCAGCCTCCTGAGGTTGAAGAGGCGCTGCTGCGCCTTCTTCACAACGCTGTCTGTGTGGGTGGACCATTTCAGCTTGTCCGTGATGTGTACGCCGAGGAACTTAAAACTTTACACCCTCTCCACTACTGTCCCGTTGATGTGGATAGGGGGCTGCTCCCTCTGCTGTTTCCTGAAGTCCACGATCATCTCCTTTGTTTTAATGACATTGAGTGTGAGGTTATTTTCCTGACACCACACTCTGAGGGCCCTCACCTCCTCCCTGTAGGCCGTCTCGTCGTTGTTGGTAATCAAGCCTACCACTGTAGTGTCGTCTGCAAACTTGATGATTGAGTTGGAGGCGTGCATGGCCACGCAGTCATGGGTAAACAGAGAGTACAGGAGAGGGCTGAGAACGGACCCTTGTGGGGCCCCAGTGTTGAGGATCAGCGGGGTGGAGATGTTGTTACCTATCCTCACCACCTGGGGGTGGCCCGTCAGGAAGTCCAGGACCCAGTTGCACAGGGTGGGGTCGAGACCCAGGGTCTCGAGCTTAATGACGAGTTTGGAGGGTACTATGGTGTTAAATGCTGAGCTGTAGTCGATGAACAGCATTCTTACATAGGTTATTCCTCTTGTCCAGATGGGTTAGGGCAGTGTGCAGTGTGATTGCAATTGCATCGTCTTTGAACCTATTGGGGCGGTAAGCAAATTGGAGTGGGTCTAGGGTGTCAGGTAGGGTGGAGGTGATATGGTCCTTGACTAGTCTCTCAAAGCACTTCATGATGACGGAAGTGAGTGCTACAGGGCGGTAGTTATTTAGCTCAGTTACCTTAGCTTTCTTGGGAATAGGAACAATGGTGGCCCTCTTGAAGCATGTGGGAACAGCAGACTAGGATTGATTGAATATGTCCATAAACACACCAGCCAGCTGGTCTGCGCATGCTCTGAGGACGTGGCTGGGGATGCCGTCTGGGCCTGCAGCCTTGCGAGGGTTAACACGTTTAAATGTTTTATTCACGTTGGCTGCAGTGAAGGAGAGCCCGCAGGTTTTGGTAGTGGGCCGTGTCAGTGGCACTGTATTGTCCTCAAAACGAGCAAAGAAGTTGTTTAGTTTGTTTGGGAGCAAGACATCGTGGTCTGCGACGGGGCTGTTTTTTCTTTTGTAGTCCGTGATTGACTGTAGACCCTGCCACATACCTCTCATGTCTGAGCCGTTGAATTGTGACTCCACTTTGTCTCTATACTGATTCTTAGCTTGTTTGATTGCCTTGCGGAGGGAATAGCTACACTGTTTGTATTCGGTCATGTTTCCGGTCACCTTGCCATGATTAAAAGCAGTGGTTTGCGCTTTCAGTTTTGCGCGAATGCTGCCATCAATCCATGGTTTCTGGTTGGGGAATGTTTTGGGTACAACATGGGTACAACATCAGCGATGCACTTGCTAATAAACTCGCTCACCGAATCAGCGTATTCATCAATGTTGTTGTTCGACGCACTGCGGAACATATCCCAGTCCACGTGATCGAAGCAATCTTGAAGCGTGGAATCCAATTGGTCGGACCAGCGTTGAACAGACCTGAGCATGGGTGCTTCCTGTTTTAGTTTCTGTCTATAGGCTGGGAGCAACAAAATGGAGTCGTGGTCAGCTTATCCGAAAGGAGGGCGAGGGAGGGCCTTATATGCGTTGCGGAAGTTAGAATAACAATGATCCAGGGTTTTGCCAGCCCAGGTCGCGCAATCGATATGCTGATAGAATTTAGGGAGCCTTGTTTTCAGATTAGCCAGATTATCCTACATTAGCCTACAATCCCCAGCTACAATAAATGCAGCCTCAGGATATGTGGTTTCCAGTTTACATAGAGTCAAATGAAGTTTGTTCAGGGCCGTCGATGTGTCTACTTGGGGGGGAATATACACAACTGTGATTATGATCGAAGAGAATTCTCTTGGTAGATAATGCGGTCGGCATTTGATTGTGAGGAATTCTAAGTCAGATGAACAAAAGGACTTGAGTTCCCGTATGTTGTTATGATCACACCATGTCTTGTTAATCATAAGGCATACACCCCCACCCTTCTTCTTACCAGAGAGATGCTTGTTTCTGTCGGCGCGATGCGTGAAGAAACCAGGTGGCTGTACCGACTCCGATAGCGTGTCTCGAGTGAGCCATGTTTCCGTGAAACAAAGAAAGCTACAGTCTCTGATTTCTCTCTGGAAGGCAACCCTGGATTTCGTCTACCATGTTATCAAGAGACTGGACATTGGCGAGTAGTATGCTCGGGAGCGGTGTGCGATGTGCCCATCTACGGAGCCTGACCAGAAGACCGCTCCGTCTGCGGCGCCGTTGTTTTGGGTCGCCGGCTGGGATCCGATCCATTGTCCTGGGTGGTGGGCCAAACAGAGGATCCGCTTCGGGAAAGTCGTATTCCTGGTCGTAATGTTGGTGAGTTGACGTTGCTCTTATATCCAATAGTTCCTCCCGAATGTATGTAATAAAACCTAAGATTTCCTGGGGTAACAATGTAAGAAATAACATATATTTTCAGAATACAATGCTCTCTACACACAAAGTTTAGGCTACTGATTTCAAAAAAAATCTGTACCAATGGTGGGCATTTGAAGGACTCACAGAAACAAAGAGCTGTCGCTAATTATTGATGGAGATGGAATGGTTTAAAAAAAACAAAGGAAAAGAAACGAGGCTTTTCAATAAAACACAAAGTTGCAACTGCAAGGACACCTGAAATTGTGGTCCTAGGGGCTTGAGAGATTAGAGCAGGGGGTCTGTACTGTGTTGTAAATGATTCAGAAGTTGCAAAATAAATCTGAGGGAGGGAGGCCGGCAGCGAGTAGCCCTTCCAGAAGGGCCGGTGGAGAGAAAGACGCCGACGTGGTCTCCCTTGTTCTCTCTCTTGTTCTCTCTTTCTCTATTCTTCCTCCCTTAGTGCAAGAGGAGCACATGGCAACCTGCTCTCTCTCTCCCTCTCTCTCTTTCTCTGTCTCTCTCTCTCTCCCCCTACCCCCTCTCTCTCTTTCCCTCTCTCTCTTTCCCTCTCTCTCTCTCCGATGGTGAGTGACTTCTGGACATGGATCTTTGCTGCGGCATATGTCCGCCTGCAACTCCCAGCGTGATGTGCCCTGGCACTGTCGTCATGTGCTCGTCCTATGTGCTGACGTCACAGGGACCCTGCGCAGGGCCGAGGAACAGACGTACACTGCCGTAGTCGTTTGTCCTTCCTCACAACGATAGAGGAGATCTAAATGCAGTAACACATAGCACTGAATTACAATCATATTGTACGTTTGAGTCTTATTATATCAATTTTGAATGCATTTATATTACATTGTAACACTAAAGTGAGCACAAATTCATTAGTCTGTCTGAATTGTATTGTACTCTGTAATTCTCATGCTAAATGATCTAGTATTATATGCCTTTGACTTGCAGAAAACCAGGACAAAACATATATTAGGTGATTTTCTTATGTATTCATGCATCCCTACTGAGATTGCAGATTCCCATACAGTTCCTCTGAATACCATCCCAGCCTATTTAGCCCTGTCTAGACAGTTCGTACTGTATCTGTGTCACTGGCCCCAGGATGCAAAGCAACGAGGTAGAGAGGGACACAAGTAGGTTTAGGATGGGAAGAAAGGAAGGGAGAAAAAGGTTGCTCTACTTTAGGGATGGGCCTCAGGCTCCCCTTCCTGCTTTGAGAAACGAGGTCTGCTGCTGCTGCTGCTCGCCCTGCTTCCCATGCCTCTCCGGACCACTGAAACAAAGAGACTCTGGACCCAATCCTAACTTAAGATACATTTAAACGTATGCATAAATTATGCGTTAATGTCAATGGGAGATCTAAGATGTAATAAAAAAATGTGGGTTAAATCCATAAATCTCAAATTAGGATTCGGTCCCTAATGATAGAAAGTGTGTGAAGCGAGACTGCTGGACAGACACAGTCTGAAGGTTGTCTTGTCTACCTGGGACTACTACTCATGTCTCCGTCTATTGGGCTTTGCTGTGTAACGGTCGTCATATTTTTCCTCCTCCTCGGATGAGGAGAGGAGAGAAGGATTGGACCAAAATGCAGCGTAGGTGGAATACATGATGATTTTAATAATAATAATGAAGACGAAAATATACTTGAACAAACTACAAAACAATAAACGAAGTCAACAGACCTGAACAAACGAACTTACATAATAACACCAAGAACGCACGAACAGGAACAGACTACATACACGAACGAAAACGAAACAGTCCCGTGTGGTGCGACATACACAGACACGGAAGACAATCACCCACCAACAAACAGTGAGAACAGCCTACCTTAATATGGTTCTCAATCAGAGGAAACGTCAAACACCTGCCTCTAATTGAGAACCATATCAGGCAACACATTTAACCCAACATAGAAACACAAAACATAGAATGCCCACCCCAACTCACGCCCTGACCAACTAAACACATACAAAAACAATGGAAAACAGGTCAGGAACGTGACAGAACCCCCCCCTCAAGGTGCGAACTCCGGGCGCACAACCAAAGTCTAGGGGAGGGTCTGGGTGGGCATCTGTCCACGGTGGCGGCTCCGGCTCCGGACGTGGTCCCCACCCCACCATAGTCAATCCCCGCTTCCGTAGCCTCCTCCCAATGGCCACCCTCCAAATTAACCCCACTGGATTAAGGGGCAGCACCGGACTAAGGGGCAACACCGGAATGAGGGGCAACACCGGACTGAGGGGCAGCTCCGGACTGAGGGGCAGCTCCGGACTGAGGGGCAGCTCCGGACTGGCTGGCGGATCCTGGCTGGCTGGCTCTGGCGGATCCTGGCTGGCTTGCTCTGGCGGATCCTGGCTGGCTGGCGGCTCTGGCGGATCCTGGCTGGCTGGCGGCTCTGGCGGATCCTGGCTGGCTGGCGGCTCTGGCGGATCCTGGCTGGCTGGCGGCTCTGGCTGCTCCTGGCTGGCTGGCGGCTCTGGCTGCTCATGGCTGGCTGGCGGCTCTGGCTGCTCATGGCTGACTGGCGGCTCTGGCTGCTCATGGCTGCCCCACGGCTCTGGCTGCTCATGGCTGGCTGGCGGCTCTTGCTGCTCATGGCTGGCTGGCGGCTCTTGCTGCTCATGGCTGGCTGGCGGCTCTTGCTGCTCATGGCTGGCTGGCGGCTCTTGCTGCTCATGGCTGGCTGGCGGCTCTTGCTGCTCATGGCTGGCTGACGGCTCTTGCTGCTCATGGCTGGCTGGCGGCTCTGGCTGCTCATGGCTGGCTGGCGGCTCTGGCTGCTCATGGCTGGCTGGCGGCTCTGGCTGCTCATGTCTGGCGGAAGGCTCTGGCTGCTCCTGTCTGGCGGAAGGCTCTGGCTGCTCCTGTCTGGCGGAAGGCTCTGGCTGCTCCTGTCTGGCAGAAGGCTCTGGCTGCTCCTGTCTGGCGGACGGCTCTGGCTGCTCCTGTCTGGCGGACGGCTCTAGCGGCTCCTGTCTGGCGGACGGCTCTAGCGGCTCCTGTCTGGCAGATGGCTCTGAAGGCTCATGACAGACGGGCGGCTTTGAAGGCTCAGTACAGACGGGCGGCTTTGAAGGCTCAGTACAGACGGGCAGTTCATGCGGCGCTTGGCAGACGGACAGTTCAGACGGCGTTGGGCAGACGGGCAGTTCAGGCGCCGTTGGGCAGACGGGCAGTTCAGACGGCGTTGGGCAGACGGGCAGTTCAGGCGCCGCTGGGCAGACGGCAGACTCTGGCCGGCTGAGACGCACTGTAGGCCTGGTGCGTGGTGCCGGAACTGGAGGTACCGGGCTAAGGACACGCACCTTCAGGCTAGTGCGGGGAGCAGCAACAGGACGCACAGGACTCTGGAGGCGCACAGGAGGCTTGATGCGTGGTGCCGGAACTGGAGGTACCGGGCTAGAGACACGCACCATAGGGCTAGTGCGTGGAGAAGGAACAGGGCTCTGGAGACGCACAGGAGGCTTGGTGCGTGGTGCCGGCACTGGTGGTAATGGGCTGGAGACACGCACCACAGGGCTAGTGCGTGGAGGAGGAACAGGGCTCTGGAGACGCACAGGAAGCCTGGTGCGTGGTGTAAGCACTGGTGGTACTGGGCTGGGGCGGGGAGGTGGCGCCGGATATACCGGACCATGCAGGCGTACTGGCTCCCTTGAGCACTGAGCCTGCCCAACCTTACCTGGTTGTATGCTCCCCGTAGCCCGACCAGTGCGGGGAGGTGGAATAACCCGCACTGGGCTATGTGGGCGAACCGGGGACACCATGCGTAAGGCTGGTGCCATGTATGCCGGCCCGAGGAGACGCACTGGTGGCCAGATGCGTTGGGCCGGCTTCATGACATCCGGCTCAATACTCAATCTAGCCCTGCCAGTGCGGGGAGGTGGAATAACCCGCACCGGGCTAAGCACACGTACAGGAGACACCGTGCGCTTTACCGCATAACACGGTGTCTGCCCGTACTCTCGCTCTCCACGGTAAGCTCGGGGAGTTGGCGCAGGTCTCCTACCTGACTTCGCCACACTCCCTTGTAGCCCCCCCAAGAAATTTTTGGGCTTGACTCACAGGCTTCCGTGCTAGTCGCGTACCCTCATAACTCCGGTTCCTCTCTCCGGTTGCCTCTGCTCTCCTAATCGCCTCCAGCTGTTCCCATGGGAGGCGATCCCTTCCAGCCAGGATCTCCTCCCATGTGTAGCAACCCTTGCCGTCCAAAACATCCGCCCATGTCCATTCCTCCTTCGTGCGCTGTTGCTTTCTCCCACGCCGCTTGGTCCTTGGTTGGTGGGTGATTCTGTAACGGTCGTCATATTTTTCCTCCTCCTCGGATGAGGAGAGGAGAGAAGGATTGGACCAAAATGCAGCGTAGGTGGAATACATGATGATTTTAATAATAATAATGAAGACGAAAATATACTTGAACAAACTACAAAACAATAAACGAAGTCAACAGACCTGAACAAGCGAACTTACATAATAACACCAAGAACGCACGAACAGGAACAGACTACATACACGAACGAAAACGAAACAGTCCCGTGTGGTGCGACATACACAGACACGGAAGACAATCACCCACCAACAAACAGTGAGAACAGCCTACCTTAATATGGTTCTCAATCAGAGGAAACGTCAAACACCTGCCTCTAATTGAGAACCATATCAGGCAACACATTTAACCCAACATAGAAACACAAAACATAGAATGCCCACCCCAACTCACGCCCTGACCAACTAAACACATACAAAAACAATGGAAAACCAGTCAGGAACGTGACATGCTGCAAGTGTGTTGTGGTTAAACATTTGATACATGACTGTACCCTGTTATTCCCCTTGTGAATCATGTTAACACATGGCTTAGTCAAAAACCACATGTAATATAGTACATATAAAATCACAATTTGGGTACCGTTGTTTGTATCACAGGAGGTTGGTGACACCTTCTTTGGGGAGGACGGGCTTGTGGCAATGGCTGGAGTGTAATGGTTGGAATGGTATCAAATACACCAAACACATGGTTTCCTGTCACGCCTGCCCCCGCTCCCTCTCTCTGGTGCTCGAGGGCGCCAGGCAGCCCATCATTACGCACACCTGTCACCATCATTACGTGCATCTTCTCAATATTGGAATCACCCGGACTCCATTACTTTGTTGATTTCCCCTCTATATCTGTCTGCTCCTCAGTTTGTTCCATGTGTCAGCATTGATGTTGTTATGTTTTCCCCTGTCAAGACGCTGTCCTTGTTTGTTTCTTGTCTATTATCCATTACATTTTCACTCCCTGTACTTGCTTCTCGTCTCCCAGCGTCGGTCCTTACAGTTTCCATGTGTATGATGCCGTCCTACCCTCAGCAGCATCCACTGGTTTGTAAGTACATTTCCCCAGTATGCATGTGATTCTGTGTTTGTCCTACAGATGTAGGATCTTAATTTGATCACCCTGTTGGTGCAGGAAATGTCTTGTATAGCAGAAAATGCAAACGTGTAGTGTATTCAATGTTTAAGAATTGTTCTAAAGTTTGTAATTACCACTTAAAAATGTCAGACTTGATTTGCCCTAACAAAAAATGTATCTACCCCTACAAAAATGTCCATTAATTATAATCCACACAATAATAATAATTTCCTGTTGCTGCAGAATTATTTTCCAGCTGTGAGAAACTGGTCAAATGAAGATCCTACATGTGTTTCATCCTGAGAAGGAAGAGGAGGATAAAAGCAATGAAGCATCTGTCACACCCTGGCCTTAGTTATCTTTGTTTTCATTATTTATTTTAGTTAGGTCAGGATGTGACATGGGGAATGTTTGTGTTTTGTCTCGTCTTGGGTGGTTATATGGTAAAGGGGGTGTTGGGTTTAGTGTATGGGTTTGTGTTCAGTGAATGTTTCTAGGTATGTCTATGGTTGCCTGAGTGGTTCTCAATCAGAGACAGATGTCTTTCATTTGTCTCTGATTGGGAGCCATATTTAAGGCAGCCATGGGCATCATGTGTTTGTGGGTAATTGTCTATGTTCTATGTTGCATGTGTGCACTTAGTTCAGTTTAGCTTCACGATCGTTTGTTTTGTTCATTTTGTAAGTGTTTGTTTTTTCCTTCATTAAAATATGTATTTTTCACGCGCTGCGCCTTGGTCCTCTCTCTCTTATCAAGACGATCGTGACAGCATCTCTACCGTCATGTCGTACATAGCAGCCACCAGTCGCCCCTGGTTGTAAATCCCCAGTGGGAATGAATGCACCAAAGCCCCCCTTGCATTTTAACATTACAGGCATGCGTGTTAGCCATGATTGATTGGCAATGGTGAAGCAGATTTAATTTAAATTCCATCAGAAGGTGATATATGGCTGCATGCCTCACAGTTAGATTAGAATCCTCTGTTAAGGAAGCTCTCTCTCTGTTCGATGACTGCAGACAGACAACAGACAGACAACAGACAAGCACAGTTGGGTTTGTCTGAATTTGTCTTGTAAAACCCTGTTTGTCCTCACCCACATACATTCCATTGATTGGATTCTTTGTGTCTGCTAGGCTATTGATTATCCAGTGATTGTTTTAACTTTTTCTAATTGCGAGAGAAAAAGGGAATAATAGGTTTCTAATAGGTTATTGTAATTTAGCTAATCAACATGCTAATTGAGCAAAATCTCCTCAGGATAGGAATCTGTTCTCGGTTAATTTTCGCCTTCCTCTTAGAGCGAGATCAAACTCCAGGCTTTCTCAGAGACAACATTTTAAGTGATTGAGTTGGCTTGTCGACCAGCTTGGACGGCGTCCCACTAATCAATCAATGGTGAGCAATCGCTCAGCCTCATTGAAAAGCTAATTTAAAGGTATCTTAAAGGTTCATACAAGTGGCTGCATCTGAAGTGGTGACATTTAAGTGCCATCACATTTTAAATGAAGTGCCTAAGCACACAAATACATTTTGTGAGCGTTTATTTCCATATTCTGTAAATTAACTCACTTTTCCATAGGATTGTATCTTTGAACATTTAAATCACTCTGTTTGGTACTGGCACACATCGTGTAAGTAGCATATAGACCAGCCCAAGCCTGGATTTAAGTCCATGGTCCCACCAACAGTTAGTTAGTTCTATGTAACACTAATTGTGACAGTGCAGACAGTTTAGTGGACTTAAGCCATAGGAAGGATGACATCACTGCACAAGGCTGCGCTAGCTGCAAACTACCTTTGTTTCCTGTGGAAAGGTACCATTCATGTTCAAGCTCAGGGACACGAAACAGATGTGCTGATGGACATCACATCCCGCCATACTTGTCCCTGCTCTGGCAGGGGCTGTTGGTGGCCTTGGTTTTTATGAAGACAGAGCTCTTCTAATCAGTCTGAGCCCGTGAGTGCCACCGTGCCGTGGGCAAGGCTCTATGCCAGCCTCTAATGAGGTCTGTGCCACTTCAGTTTCTCTCTCTGTCATCAACTCTGGATCCAACAACATTAAGTGTTCTCTGCTCTGCATATAAGCCTTGTGTTTTGTATCGTACTATTGTTATTACATTGTTATTGCATGATCTAACATTCGTATAACTGATTATAAGCCAAGTCACATGGTCCATGTGTCATTACGAACTAGCTTTCACAGTATTGTACATACAGTTGAAGTCGGAAGTTTGCATACAACTTAGCCAAATACATTTAAACTCGGGTTTTCACAATTCCTGACATTAAATCCTAGAAAAAATTCCCTGTCTTAGGTCAGTTAGGATCACCACTTTATTTTAAGAATGTGAAATGTCAGAATAATAGTAGAGAGAATGATTTATTTCAGCTTTTATTTCTTTCATCACATTCCCAGTGGGTCAGAAGTTTACATACACTCAATTAGTATTTGGTAGCATTTCCTTTAAATTGTTTAACTTGGGTCAAATGTTTCGGGTAGCCTTCCACAAGCTTCCCACAATAAGTTGGGTGAATTTTGGCCCATTCCTCCTGACAGAGCTGGTGTAACTGAGTCAGGTTTGTAGGCCTCCTTGCTCGCACACACTTTTTCAGTTCTGCCCACAAATCTTCTATAGGATTGAGGTCAGGGCTTTGTGATGGCCACTCCAATACCTTGACTTTGTTGTCCTTAAGCCATTTTGCCACAACTTTGGAAGTATGCTTAGGGTCATTATCCATTTGGAAGACCCATTTGCGACCAAGCTTTAACTTCCTGACTGATGTCTTGAGATGTTGCTTCAATATATCCACATAATTTTCCAAACCGTAGTCTGGCTTTTTTATGGAGGTTTTGGAGCAGTGCCTTCTGCCTTGCTGAGCGGCCTTTCAGGTTATGTTGATATAGGACTCGTTTTACTGTGGATATAGATACCTGTTTCCTCCAGCATCTTCACAAGGTCCTTTGCTGTTGTTCTGTGATTGATTTTCACTTTTCGCACCAACGTACGTTCATCTCTAGGAGACAGAACGCGTCTCCTTCCTGAGCGGTATGATGGCTGCGTGGTCCCATGGTGTTTATACTTGGGTACAATTGTTTGTACAGATGAACGTGGTACCTGCAGGCGTTTGGAAATTGCTCCCAAGGATGAACCAGACTTGTGGAGGTCTTGGCTGATTTCTTTTGATTTTCCCATGATGTCAAGCAAAGAGGCACTGAGTTTGAAGGTAGACCTTGAAATACATCCACAGGTACACCTCCAATTGATTCAAATTATGTCAATTAGCCTATCAGAAGCTTCTAAAGCCATGACATAATTTTCTGGAATTTTCCAAGCTGTTTAAAGGCACAGTCAACTTAGTGTATCTAAACTTCTGACCCACTGGAATTGTGATACAGTGAATTATAAGTGAAATAATCTGTCTGTAAACAATTGTTGGAAAAATTACTTGTGTCATGCACAAAGTAGATGTCCTAACCAACTTGACAAAACTATAGTTTGTTAACAAGAAATTTGTGGAGTGGATGAAAAACTAGTTTTAATGACTCCAACCTAAGTGTATGTAAACTTCCGACTTCAACTGTAGTACACATAGTAATTACCACACACTCTCAATTAAACTGCTGCCAACCTTTAGATAATTGCATTTTTCCTATTTTATTTATGTTGGATTTTATCATGAATGATTAGCTGTTGTGTTCCCCAACTTGGCGTAATTAAATGTGTAAATGACCTGCTGGAGGTATTAGCTAGCCAGTGACACCCCTTTTATTGCCCATAAGAAGCAATGCCCATGCCCTGATTGCCCAACATGTTTCCTTGAATTAATGTGGCTATTTGACAAGGGAGCAGTCCAGTAATGTGTGGACTGGAATAAGGAAATTCCAATTACAACGACAGCTGTTGGGAGACGAGGTTGCTGGATGTAACAAAGCACAGTGTCTAATACACCAGCCTATGGCCAGTCTGTTGGGCCCTATATTGATTACTGTTTTGTTGATGGACCCCGGGTTACTTCTAACAAATACACTGCTCAATCATCTCGGCCACACACAAAGTAAAGATTGAATCAATGAATCAATTTTTTGTTCAGGAAAATGTATTTAAATTCAATTGAGTTGGAATGCATCCATTTTAACCAGCTCTCTATTGAACCGCAACCCCATGAGGATTTGTATGAATGTGAATGCATAATCAAGGTACTGTGAGTCCATGGCCCTGGCCGTCTCCTGTTGTGGAGGAACACGTTTCTCACGTTTATTAGGAAAATCTCACAAACATGAGGGAGAGAAAATCATATTTGAGCTGTGGATTAACTGATGGAAATCGAGGGTGGCGGGCAGACCTCATATTTTCCGCTACTCAGTTCCCTGTATGCCGCATACTCAAACAGCCAGCTACCGGAGCTGAAATTACTAGAATTGATTAGACATTACAATGCGGCAGTATTCTCTTCTTGCTCTGACCGGCCGAGGTCAGCCATTCTGCTTTATCACCCTCCATTTCCCCCGCTGAATAAACGCTTTGTTTATGGTCGGTGGATTGGCGAGCTATGCCCCACCAGTCCACTGTATCCTCAGCCTACATCAATTTGCATAGAACCAATAAAGATGTGATGCTCATAACGTGCATTCTCTGTCTCTGTGAGTAGTATTATGATGCTGATAACGTGCATTCTCTGTCTCCGTGAGTAGTATTGTGATGCTCATAACGTGCATTCTCTGTCTCCGTGAGTAGTATTATGATGCTGATAACGTGCATTCTCTGTCTCTGTGAGTAGTATTGTGATGCTCATAACGTGCATTCTCTGTCTCCGTGAGTAGTATTATGATGCTGATAACGTGCATTCTCTGTCTCTGTGAGTAGTATTGTGATGCTCATAACGTGCATTCTCTGTCTCTGTGAGTAGTATTGTGATGCTCATAACGTGCATTCTCTGTCTCTGTGAGTAGTATTATGATGCTGATAACGTGCATTCTCTGTCTCTGTGAGTAGTATTATGATGCTGATAACGTGCATTCTCTGTCTCTGTGAGTAGTATTGTGATGCTCATAACGTGCATTCTCTGTCTCTGTGAGTAGTATTATGATGCTGATAACGTGCATTCTCTGTCTCTGTGAGTAGTATTGTGATGCTGATAATGTGCATTCTCTGTCTCCGTGAGTAGTATTGTGATGCTCATAACGTGCATTCTCTGTCTCTGTGAGTTGTATTATGATGCTGATAACGTGCATTCTCTGCCTCCGTGAGTAGTAGTGTGATGCTCATAACGTGCATTCTCTGTCTCCGTGAGTAGTATTGTGATGCTCATAACGTGCATTCTCTGTCTCCGTGAGTTGTATTATGATGCTGATAACGTGCATTCTCTGTCTCTGTGAGTAGTATTATGATGCTGATAACGTGCATTCTCTGTCTCCGTGAGTTGTATTATGATGCTGATAACGTGCATTCTCTGTCTCTGTGAGTTGTATTATGATGCTGATAACGTGCATTCTCTGTCTCTGTGAGTTGTATTATGATGCTGATAACGTGCATTCTCTGTCTCTGTGAGTAGTATTGTGATGCTCATAACGTGCATTCTCTGTCTCCGTGAGTAGTATTGTGATTCTCTGCAAAACGCAGAGCTGTGTTTGTCCTATGGGAAGATTGATGGTGATATAGTTAGAGAATACAGCCATTTCAGTCTAATTAAAGTTTATCTCTGTGGCTGAGCCCTTTGTGTAACGCTCTGGGAGAGGGATCATTGCTCCTAAACCTAAACCTATGAGGCTTTACTCTAAAAGCAATTTAACGGCAGTCTAATCTGTATCACAAACATCCCTCTGACAATTTACTGGTGCCAAACTCCAGTGCATGATGCCGGGTAATACAACATTTCAAATCATTGCATAACTCTATTGACATGAGGGGTCCAACTGTAAACTGTAAATTTGTTCCCAGCGAATACAAATAGATTTCTCTAGTTTAACATCTTTGTGTCTGGTGGGACCAGAAGTTTAGAAATAGAACAAGGATGAAGTGGTAGAGGCTGACAGGTTTTGATTTTGACCTTCATATTTTAATGAGTGTATTATATGCAGTATTTGGACATCCCTCTGCTACCTGGTTTAACACCGTATCTTGTTGTTTCAGTCTTTCTGGCCTAGGACATTTACATTTACATTTTAGTCATTTAGCAGACGCTCTTATCCAGAGCGACTTACAGTAGAGTGCATACATTTTATTACATTTACATACTGAGACAAGGATATCCCTACCGGCCAAACCCTCCCTAACCCGGACGACGCTATGCCAATTGTGCGTCGCCCCACGGACCTCCCGGTTGCGGCCGGCTGCGACAGAGCCTGGGCGTGAACCCAGAGACTCTGGTGGCGCAGCTAGCACTGCGATGCAGTGCCCTAGACCACTGCGCCACCCGGGAGATACACCCAAGGACCACCAGATACAAAAAACCCACAGTGTCTGTATGGGCAGCATTAACATTCAGTGAGTTTATAATCATGTGCTGTAAGTCACCTGGAAATGGCAATGTGTGTCTGCTAATGTTCATTATGACTCTGATAATCACCAGACTAATGACGGTTGGCCTGTGTGTGTGTGGTGGAGTGCTTTCAAGATCTGAGTGCTTTGCTCACCTTGGGGGACCTGTGTTGTTGAGATTGTTGTTTTGGTTTTATTATTTGTACTGTGAGTTGTGCCAGGGGTCTTTACCGGTTCTTTATTTCACAGTCACTAGAATAAAAAGGGTTTAAAACCTCTGATGTTGTTACTGTTGTCGTAGTCGTTCTCCTCCTCAGACGAGGAGGAGCATGGATCGGACCAAGATGCGGAGTAGTAGGTATTCATGTTTTAATGAACAAACAACAAACACTACAAATTACGAAACTCTACAAACGTGACTAACCTGAAAACAGTCCTGTGTGGCCCAAACACTGACACAGGAAACAAACACCCACAAAACACCAGTGAAACCCTGGCTGCCTTAGTATGACTCTCAATCAGAGACAACGATACACACCTGTCTCTGATTGAGAATCATACCAGGCCGAACACAAAATCCCAACATAGAAAAACAAACCTAGACCAACCCACCCAACTCACGCCCTGACCAACTAAAACAAATACATAACAAAGGAAAACAGGTCAGGAACGTGACAGAACCCCCCCCTTAAGGTGCGAACTCCGGGCGCACCAGCACAAAGTCTAGGGGAGGGTCTGGGTGGGCGTCTGTCCACGGTGGCGGCTCTGGCGCTGGTCGTGGTCCCCACCCCACCATAGTCAACCCCCGCTTCCGTGGCCTCCTCCCAATATTCACCCTCCATGTCAATCCCGCTATTCCAAAAGGCAGTAACAGACTGAGGGGTAGCAGTTGACTGAGGGGCAGCACCAGGATAAGGGGCAGCACCAGGATAAGGGGCAGCACCAGGATAAGGGGCAGCACCAGGATAAGGGGCAGCACCAGGATAAGGGGCAGCACCAGGATAAGGGGCAGCTCCGGACTGAGTGGCAGCTCCGGACTGAGTGGCAGCTCCGGACTGAGTGGCAGCTCCGGACTGAGTGGCAGCTCCGGACTGAGTGGCCGCTCATGACTGTAGGGCAGCTCATGACTGTAGGGCAGCTCATGACTGTAGGGCAGCTCATGACTGTAGGGCAGCTCATGACTGGAGGGCAGCTCATGACTGGAGGGCAGCTCATGACTGGAGGGCAGCTCATGACTGTAGGGCAGCTCATGACTGTAGGGCAGCTCATGACTGTAGGGCAGCTCTGGCAGCTCCTGACTGGCTGGCGTCTCTGGCAGCTCCTGACTGGCTGGCGTCTCTGGCAGCTCCTGACTGGCTGGCGTCTCTGGCAGCTCCTGACTGGCTGGCGTCTCTGGCAGCTCCTGACTGGCTGGCGTCTCTGGCAGCTCCTGACTGGCTGGCGTCTCTGGCAGCTCCTGACTGACGGACGGCTCTAGCGGCTCCTGACTGACGGACGGCTCTAATGGCTCGGGACAGACGGGCGGCTCTGAAGGCTCGTGGCAGACGGATGGCTCAGATGGCGCTGGGCAAACGGATGGCTAAGATGGCGCTGGGCAGACGGATGGCTCAGATGGCGCTGGGCAGACGGATGGCTCAGATGGCGCTGGGCAGACGGATGGCTCAGACGGCGCTGGGCAGACGGATGGCTCAGATGGTGCTGGGCAGGCAGGCAGTTCAGACGGCGCTGGGCAGGCAGGCAGCTCAGACGGCGCTGGACAGACGAGCAGTGCAGGCGGCGTTGGGCAGACGGCCGACTCTGACCTGCTGAGGCGCACAGTAGGCCTGGTGCGTGGTACCGGAACTGGAGGCACTGAGCTGGAGACACGCACCATAGGGAGAGTGCGTGGAGGAGGAACAGGGCTCTGGAAACGCACTGGAAGCCTGGTGCGTGGAGTAGGCACTGGTGGTACTGAGTTGGGGTGGGAAGGTGGCGCCGGATATACCGGACCGTGAAGGAGGACACGCGCTCTTGAGCACCAAGCCTCCCCAACCTTACCAGGTTGAATGGTCCCCGTAGCCCTGCCAGTGCGGCGAGGTGGAATAACCCGCACTGGGCTATGCAGGCGAACTGGGGACACCACCTGTAAGGCTGGTGCCATGTACGCCGGCCCGAGGAGACGTACTGGAGGCCAGATACGTTGGGCCGGCTTCATGACATCCGGCTCGATGCCCAACCTAGCCCTCCCAGTGCGGCAAGGTGGAATAGCCCGCACTGGGCTAAGCACGCGTACTGGGGACACCGTGCGCTTTACCGCATAACACGGTGTCTGACCAGTACGACGCCCTCTCACTCCACGGTAAGCCCGGGGAGTTGGCTCAGGTAACCAACCCGGCTTCGCCACACTCCCCTTTAGCCCCCCCCCAAGAAATTTTTGGGTGAGCCTCTCGGGCTTCCAGCCGCTCTGCCTTGCTTTAGCCTCATACAACCTCCTCTCCGCTTTCGCTGCCTCCAGCTCCGCTTTGGGGCGGCGACACTCCACTGGCTCTGCCCAGGGTCCTTTACAGTCTAGGATCTCCTCCCAAGTCCATTTCTCTTTTCCCCATTGCTGTTGATCCTGCCTTCCTTCTCCACTCCGCTTGATCCTGTTACGGTGGGTGTTTCTGTTAAGGCTGTCGTAGTCGTTCTCCTCCTCAGACGAGGAGGAGCATGGATCGGACCAAGATGCGGAGTAGTAGGTATTCATGTTTTAATGAACAAACAACAAACACTACAAATTACGAAACTCTACAAACGTGACTAACCTGAAAACAGTCCTGTGTGGCCCAAACACTGACACAGGAAACAAACACCCACAAAACACCAGTGAAACCCTGGCTGCCTTAGTATGACTCTCAATCAGAGACAACGATACACACCTGTCTCTGATTGAGAATCATACCAGGCCGAACACAAAATCCCAACATAGAAAAACAAACCTAGACCAACCCACCCAACTCACGCCCTGACCAACTAAAACAAATACATAACAAAGGAAAACAGGTCAGGAACGTGACAGATGTAATGTGACTGTGTAGTCATAAACCACACATCAGTTAAGCTGCTACTCTCTACAGCCGTTTGGGGAAACAAATAATGTGGCCTTCAAGGTTATTTCAAAAATAAAAAGAAGATGAACTTAAGCATGTTCCTCAGACAGCTAGACACTGTCCCCCAGCCCAATCCAACCCCCAGCCCAATCACTGACCTTGTGTGGCAGGACCATGGCGGAGCCCCCGCTGATGCCCACGATGGGCACGGCCGTCTGCAGGGCAATGAAGTCCAGGATCTGTGCAACGGCTTCCGAGCCGATGTTGTCCTCAAACACCACACCATGTACGCGGTTGGCCGCCAGTGTGTCACAGATGCGTGTGAGCAGGGCCCGAGGGTTGGTGTTGTTTACCAGCACTGTGATGGGATTCACCTCCAAGGGCAGATCCATGAAGTTCTCCCTGCTGAGACGCCCCTTGATCTCCTGCTGGTAGGCCGAGCCACTGAATACCACCGCCACGTTGACTGCTGGCAAGGGCGTTGCGAAAGGCCGACCTTGGCACCAGGGGGCAGTGCAGAGCAGCAACAGCAGCAGCAGTGGCCACCACCACGGGGAGTCGCTCAAGCGGCCTAGACGAACGCCCATCTCAGTCACCTACTGCCTGAGAGAGGGGACGAGGGTGGGGATGAGAGGAGGAGAGAAGAGAGATGAGTAAAGACATTTGTATTAGATACATGGGACCGTTTAGTGTCATTTGTGCAACGTTGTGATAATGCTTAGTAATCCCTCCAGGCAAGCCAACCAAACCAACTGCCTGTAGTTTAGAGACATTTTAGCTTCATCTGTGAGTCATGTGCTTCATGTGCAGGTGTGTCTCTATGTAAGCGGCCATGAGTGGTGGGTTGGGTCAGGTGGATGATGAGAGACCCAGGGTACTATTTTTTGTGTGAGTGTTTGGCGTGCAACACAAGGCAGTGAGCAGGTTGCTGTGCCTGCGGATGGCAGCTGTGGCCCCACTACTGTTGTACTCTGCAGTCAAATACAGCAGATGGTGCCTACTGTTTAATGCAACAAATGGAGAACAAGGATTTACCATTTATCTCTCGTGACGTTTTTTCCCCCTATGAAATAATGCTGCAGAGCTATTCTAACTTAATCTGCAAAACGTCTGAATGCATGGGTATTATGTGCTGTGAATAGGTGGAGACCTGGTTTTGGCCATGGAGGCTTTTTTTAACGGCAGCTACATACTGTATTTCTAAGGCATTGTTCACGGAAAAAACCTAATGTAACTTAACTTGGATGACAGCTTTCCCTTAGATGAGCCTTTGAAATGAATTGATAAGATCAGTGTTTAAAAACACTGCATTGCTAATAGACTTCAATGCAATTTTCCCAAAGTACAGTGACACAGTGACAGTAACAAAGTTTGTTAAGGGATTCACTTTAAGTTTGAAATCATAAACCCTACATTCATGTTCCAGGTAATGTACAAAAAAAAAGTATGAATGTATGTACTTGTAAGTCGCTCTGGATAAGAGCGTCTGCTAAATGACTTAAATGTAAATGTAAATGTAATGAATAAATGATCAAATCGACCAGAAACTCTTTAGCTTGTTTTGATCTTCCAGATATTTATAGTTGTAGGGCAAAGTAGAAAAAAATGATGTATTTCACAATGGAATTGAATGGAGTTAGATCCTACAGCATTGCATTCACCAATCCATTTAATGTCTGGTCAGATACTGTGTCCCTCTGTCAGACAGAGTCATCCTCTATGACTTATCTGTCACACTGCAGCCTGCGGGCCTGACTCTGTGTGGTGTGTGTGAGTGTGTGCGTGTGTGTGTGGTATCCTGTCAAGGGGACTTGATTTAGCATGCGTTTGAATCACAGTGGGGTGAATACAATGTAATCCTCAGTATTCCTTGGTGGGTGTCATGGCCCACGGCCTGATTGTGTCTCCCTATCAAGACATGTAGGATAGCTGGGGACCCACTGCAGTCCCTCATTCCTCAACACCTGCCTGGCAGAGGGAATGGGACGAAGGGCTTGTGTTAGCGTAGATGGAGTGTACCAGTAAAGTGGCGGTGACGTTCTCATGGGGTAATTGGTTGGACTACGTGATAATATAGTCTCCACTCTGAAAACCTGCCTCCCAGAGGACTGTAGGGATTTCTGCATCACACTGCTGGTCAGGGACCTTATCAGCAGCACATGGCTGAGAAAGGACCATTATAGATCGTCATTAGTAGCGGAGCAGCCTAGAATACCAATGATGGTACGGCTGCTGAGAATGGAAAGGCATTATGAAAGTTGCTAGATATTAACCATATCAAAAACAGGATGGATTTGTTGTGCTGATTGACATACCTATTTTCCTTTTATGACATCATTGCTGAGTTTCCTCTGTCATAAAAATAGGCAATATTTCTGTCATTGATCATGCAGGCTGATTGATAATCTCTGAAATTGTTAAGAACACAGAGCAGGAATGCATTGCTTTCCTTCAATGACATTATCCATGTCTTATCCGGCCATTGTATGATGGAACACGTTAGGGTTAATGTCTTTGAGGAGGATCTCATTAAAAATGCTTGACCTTCCACATGTTTAATCAAGGCAGTGAAACAGCTGAGTAGGATGTCTGAAGGTCACCTACATGGGGGATTACTGTGGTAAAATGGGGATGTGGAATTAAACACAACAGCCAATGAGTCATCATCGACTTAATCAGATGACTTATGTTTGTCGATATGCCCCCTATTACCAAGGTGTATTCCAAACAGAGACACAGCTATCGGGAGGTAATTACAGCACAGTGTAAACATTGATTTGACCATCTAGCCCAATTTGACCTTGCTGACAACAAAAGTGGAACTCACACCACTGTGATTTGCAATAATGCTGGGCAATATAGTCATGAAACCTGTTCAAAGTTGTTGCACATTGCAGTCGTTCTGTAGCTTGGTCACAATCCAAAGTCTCCAAAACACAGGAAAGAGGCTTTTATTACTGTGCTACATGGAGCTAAATCCACCCCCAAACTCGTACAATGGCTTGAGGCTTTATTCCAATGTTAGGGATCAAAGCTCACTGTGGATATTTATTTTAGTCAGGGATATTGTAATAGAAAATGCAGGTCTGGGTACGTCATTTACACTGTGTTATATGTTGATTTTTTTTCAGATCACAGTTTATTTGGTTCTTAAGCCTGGTTGCAACAGATGAGTGGTAAATACTGTAGTTTGGGACCATGGAAAAGAGACAGGTTGCTGTTTACGTCATGATGCAGTCACGCAAAGCTAGTTTTATGACTTTTGTGTCATGTTGAGTCAGTAGAAACAAACAAAATCCCCCTGTGAAACTAGTGAACATGAACATAAGCATACTCTATTACAATATATCTATGATACTCTAAGTATGCAAACAGTCATTACTGTGAGACATGCAGGCATTGGTAGAAGATGTGCCTGAAGGAGATTTTCCCCAATCTACACAGACAAGAGATCATTTGTTTTCTACGCTATGACCTCTGTAATCTGGGGTTGGATTTTGGAATGCACTGCCATGTCAAATTCTTTGCTCTCTAGAGATGTAATCCACTCTGTGAATCTGCAAGTCCCCAATTTTCAGCGCCTGGATTTGATATGTGTTAGTTGTCTGCTGGAGTTTTCACAGCTCCAGCTCCCAGCCTCCTATCAGTGGGAATGTGTTCAGTTTAGCGACCTCTCTCTCTCACTTGACTCTGCCCAAGTCACCGCTGGCTGGCGCGAGGGCACACAGACCAGATTAGATCAAAGCTTCTGCCACTGTTCCAGTCTGGCACTTAGAAGGGCTCAGACCGTTTCCCCATGCACCGTTACTACTGAGCAAATCCCTGGTGTGACTGCAAAGATTATGCCATGCCTTTTTAGAACTGGCATCCAGCTAAAAGTGTTAGGGAGAGGGAGATGACAGAGTAAAACAGATACCAGATCTAACTATGTGACAGTTGATATTCTATCTCTGTTTAATGGCAGACAGTCCTAACAGAATCCTTCAAGATCTTCACCTTGGCTTTCAGACCAGATGGGTTTACAATGAGGAATTGCTTATCCCCCTCTAGTGGGTGAGTTGGTAAAAGCAGTTCCCTTAGAATATCAGTTGTCCTCTGCAATTTCCTTATCAAACCAGAAAAGCTAATTATTTCTGTCTCTGTCCCACTTCTCTTATGTAGTCTGTGGGAGAACAGTCTCTACTGTAACACATTTGACTAAATAACAAGGGTCAAGGGGTTACATTTGTTATTGTAATAACACCTGCCAGATGTGTTTCGTTTTCTCTGGACTGGCCTGAGAAATGAAATTATTTTAGTTTTACACCTTTTCAGCTATTCCTTTGTCCTAAAGGTGATTGGTTGAAAGTCAGCTGAGATGACACATTTATTTACTTACAGTGTTAGTATTATCACATCTGTTCAGGAGCCTCTGCTCAGACATTTGACTGCACTCTCCTCATGCCCAATTCCCAGCCCTGCTCAATATCTTAAGACCATAGTGGTACAGTAAGTACATCTGGTTGTGGGGGGTGGGGGGTGGGGTGGGGGTGGGGGGGGGGGTGGGGGGTTGTTGTGCTCGTCACTGCTGACGTAATGGGTCATTTCGTATTCAGAGCATGAAACTGCTGCTAAGACTTACACCTGTCTCATCCTGGGCACAGTTTGATCAATATGCTCCAAGCCTTGGATAGGCATGCTGGTGCCTCGTGGCTCTCTGCGGGTAACTTGACCTCTTCTCTTGCTTTTCATCAATGAAACATCAGCTGACCAGCCCAATGTTTAATACCTATCACATTTTCGACTTGAGTAAGGAAACTTTATAATTTGTAGGTACTCAACAATGGGTTAACATGAAAAAGACATACTTACATTAAATCCTATTAGAATTCCTTTATAATAACCCCTTTCAAGTCTAATCAGTATAAATCTCCTTTTCATTCCCATACATTATGCATGTGTTCAGTATTAAGGATTAGTTTAACCCTACACAGTGTAGTTGACAATTTGACCTTCGCTAATGCAAAGACCGCCAACTATTTCATCCGATCATTATGGTCACAGTTCATTTCCCATTCACCTGTGATTATGGGTTTAGCTAAGCCATGTTAAGCCATACTGTCATTCTAATCCCCAAAAATCCATTACCTTTCAACTAATCTGGTAATTCATGAGCATTTTGAGTACACTTAAACAGGAATAATAAAATGCTTTTGTGAATACAGTGAATCGGCTTCTTCCAGTCATGCATTGTCGAGTAAATTAGAATCAATTAGGCTTTTATTGTTAACCACTAAGTATCCTCTCAACTCCCATTCATTGGCCCTCACTGCTACCGTGGTTTCCAGACTTTGTTTAGCTCGGATCTATCTAAAGAGCTTTGTGGACCATCTGATAAACAAAACAATACATGTAGCCAGAACCTAGGCTTTAGCTGCAACCCAGGAGGATATACTGTAGCTGCGACCCAGCCTGGGTCCCGATCCACCATCTGGGGAACACTTAACTAGTCAATCGCCAATAACATGGCTCCCTCATTGTGATGTAAAGTAATGTAATATCAAGCTGGATCTATAATCCTTAGTGCCAAAAGCCTCTGCCTCTTTTTTCTCTACTTTAGACAACATTCAATAAACGCTATATTGCACATCATATAATATTACCTAAATTCCTGGTACTACTGCCAGCTATACAAGGATAAAACAAAGCACTCTGAGAATATTTTGACTTGGTATAGTCAATAGTTTAGTTCACAGAAGTATTACTGTTAAGTGACATTTGTTTCCTGCCTTTTCAGATGGTGACCAAAATAGAACAAGTGGGGAAGCAGCTTAGTGACAATAGTGCACACTGATATAAAAACAGACTACTAGAGTAGCCACACTCACAGAGTGTTTATATTCTAGTTCCACTAACAGAACAACATGGTGGTTTGAGAGTTAATATTTTCTCTTAAAGACAACTTAGCCTTTAGACACACTGCCTCATCTGGAAGGATGTGACTTTAACATATCTGCCATGTCTCAAATCAGACACATGCACCTGCTTGTCCCCTCCACCAAGACGTAATGGCTTGTATTGTTGTCACATTTTATCTAGGTCAATATTCAACTCAATTTTACATCCCGATGCCAGGTGTCACCACAATATTGGAAGCAGTGCAAGGTGAGTCCCTCTCAGCTGTGACTCTATGTCTGTCGTCTGGTGATTTGATCATCGTGGGCCCTAGCGGAGCACGGACAGGGCATGTCAACCTGTCATATCCCTGACAACTCCCTGTAGATTTACTTCTTTAGTCCTGATGAAATTACTATCCATATCATGGCCTCATAATAAACTGGAGCTATAGGCTGTCATAGTAAAAATGTATCCTACTGTCCAATATTCAGCCCCATGTTCCCTCTACCCTACCTGCGTCCACACAGTGATCTCCCAGTCTGCATGTTTCCAATCCCAGCAGCCTCTGATTTATCTCCCACCCCATGACCCCAGGGAAGAAAATCACATCCAAATCAAGATCCCTGCTCTGCTTTGCTCTCCTAAGCCACGAGCGTGCTGGACATATTTCAGACATGCTGTTGCATTAAGTGTACATGACAAGTGATTGATCCGCGTGGAATGAAAACCCGATAAATCTGAGAGTAATGATCTCTCTGACTGTCTCTGCATGGGGGGGATTTTTGGAGATAGGTTTCTCCTAACATGCCTGTGCTTTAAATCAGAAATCCACAGGTTGTGGGCGACCCTATGCCGCCTCACTTCATGTGTAGTGTTTTCACTTTGAACGAAACAAGGGGGTCGAGCCCTGAGCCGCCTTGGGCTGGCCTTCTAGGTTAGGAGTGTCTTTGCGCTACTTGAATGGCCCTGCTGCCACAGAGCTGGAGAGGAAGTCATTTACAACCTAACGTTACCATTGCCAGAACACAGTAGATGAAGCAAACATAATTCTATGTTCTTGGATATGAATCAACTCGACCCCAAAAAATAAAAAGAAGCGAGAAAAAGACTGCTCAAGACCAATCCATAAACCGGAAAAACATTGGAACTGCCCTATCCCATCTGGACAAGAGGAATACCTGTTCCTAATGCTGTTCATTGACTGTAGCTCAGCATTCAACACCATAGTACCCTCTAAGCTCATCATTAAGCTCATGGCCCTGGGTCTGAACCCCACCTTGTGCAACTAGGTACTGGACTTCCTGACGGGCTGCCCCCAGGTGGTGAAGCTAGGAAACAACACCTCCACTTCGCTGATCCTCAGCACAGGGGCCCCACAAGGGTGAGTGCTCAGCCCCCTCCTGTACTCCCTGTTCACCCATGACTGCGTGGCCACGCACGCCTCCAACTCAATCATCAAGTTTGCAGACGACACAACAGTAGTAGGCCTGATTATCAACAATGACAAGACAGCCAGCAGAGAGGTGAGGGCCCTGGGAGAGTGGTGCCAGGAACATAACCTCTCACTCAACGTCAACAAAACAAAGGAGTTGATCGTGGACTTCAGGAAACAGCAGAGGGAGCACGCCCCTATCCACATCGACGGGACTGCAGTGGAGAAGGTGATTCCTTGGCGTATACATTACTGACGATCTGAAATGGTCCACCCACACAGACAGTGTGGTGAAGAAGGCACAACAGTGCCTCTTCAACCTCAGGAGGCTGAATAATTTTGGCTTGGCCTCTAAAACAACCTTTTACAGATGAGAACATCCTGTCCAATTGAGAGCATCCTGTCGGGCTGTATCACCGATAGGTAGAGCAACTGCTCCGCCCGCAACTGCAGGGCTCTCCAGATGGTGGTGAGGTCTACCCAACGCATCACCGGGGGCAAACTACCTGCCCTCCAGGACACCTACAGCACCCAATGTCACAGGAAGGCCAAAAAGATCATCAAGGACATTAACCACCCCAGCCATGGCCTGTTCACCCATCTAACATCCAGCAGGCGAGGTCAGTACAGGTGCATCAAAGCTGGGACCGAGAGACTGGAAAAACAACTTCTATCTTAAGGCCATCAGACTGTTAGACAGCCATCACTAGCCGGCTTCCACCCGGTTACACAACATTGCACCTTAGATTGTGCTGCCCTATATACATAGACTTGGAATCACTGGCCACTTTAAGAAGGGAACACAAGTCACTATAATAATGTTTAAATAATGTTTACATACTGCTTTACTCATCTCATATGTATATACTGTATTCTATTTTACTGTATTTTAGTCAATGCCACTCCGACAATGCTCAATCTAATATTTATATATTTCTTAATTCCATTCTTTTACTTGTAGATTTGTGTGTATTGTTGTGAATAGTTTTTAGATCCTACTGCACTGTTAGATACTACTGCACTGTTGGAGTTAGGAACACAAGCATTTCGCTACACCCGCAATAAGATCTGCTAAATATGTGTATGTGACCAATACAATTTGATTTGATTTGAAAACATTTTGAAAGGTGGAACAGTGACTCTGAAATGGTCACCGTTCTCATGGACTGGTAACACAGGAGGTTGGTGGTTCCTTAATTGGGGAGGACCGGCTCGTGGTAATGGCTGGAGCGGAATTGGTGGAATGGTATCAAATCAATTTCATTCGCACCATTCCAGCCATTATTATGAGCAGTCCTCCCCTCAGCAGCCTCCACTGACTTACCAGTCAGTAAGTGTTAGGTTGCGTGTTTAGCCTGGTAGCTACGTTAGCTGCTAACCTTAGTGTGTTCAATGTTCAAGCTAGCTAACAAGGCTACTTAGCTAGCTAGCTAATATCTTCTGTATTCGATCTTTTTTGTACTCAAAGGAATCTAACAATGGCATCATACATCTACACTGCACAAACCCCCCCAATGCCTTTATTTCAACTAACTAACATTAGCTAGCAAAAGCTAGATATGCAGATTGTTGACATGATAGTGTTTCATTTGTAGATAACTAGCTAGCTAGCTAGGTGGTCAACAGCAATTTCTGCCCATGTACACCCCAAAAAATTCATCTATGCATAACATTTGGTAAAGTAACATCACACAGGGAGATACTGGTGGAGACGGTCTGATTTCGAGGGAATCTGAGGCTGTTCAAATTGTGGTTGTGCAAACCCCAACACTGAAAGAGAGGTAAGAAATGCTGTATGCATTTTCTGTTATGCTTTGTGATTCAATAATTATTTTGCTTGAAATTGACCAAAATAGTTATCTATGTTTGCCTGTTCAGCACATTGCCTACCTATATACAGCATTGATTCCTACTTAGTGTGAACTACCCACCGGAACGTCTGAATGAATATCCAGCGTGGTCAGTCAAGTAAACAATGGTTCATCTTCATGACGTATTGGTGGACTATTGGCCATCAAGTGATAGGATGGTTACATTAGGATGTTACACTGGTTACCGCAAAACACCACATATTCCATCCATATTATGTTATCAAAATCAATGTTTATTTGGCATATGCACAGGATACAGTGGGATGTATATGGGAATATGGCATTGCATTGTACCGTGTACTATTGAAGTTAAAATGTATCTTGTGTTTCTCCACAGTGCCAACAACCCCCACAAACAGACTTGTCCCTCCTGTCCCACTACCAACCAAGCAAGAATATCTCCAGGAGCATCATCGCTAATGGCTTGGTAGGAAACTTTTGTTCATAGAGAATGGCAGACATTACGCTCGTTACAAGTATTACATAGTTAGTATTTTACCTACCCTCTCTCTCAGGTCAGACTATGGCCAGTATATGATTACCTACATCCTCTCTCTCAGGTGAGACCATGGCCAGTATATTATTACCTACATCCTCTCTCTCAGGTGAGACCATGGCCAGTATTTTATTACCTACATCCTCTCTCTCAGGTGAGAACATGGCCAGTATATTATTACCTACATCCTCTCTCTCAGGTGAGACCATGGCCAGTATATTATTACCTACATCCTCTCTCAGGTGAGACCATGGCCAGTATATTATTACCTACATCCTCTCTCAGGTGAGACCATGGCCAGTATATTATTACCTACATCCTCTCTCAGGTGAGACTATGGCCAGTATATTATTACCTACATCCTCTCTCAGGTGAGACCATGGCCAGTATTTTATTACCTACATCCTCTCTCTCAGGTGAGACCATGGCCAGTATATTATTACCTACATCCTCTCTCTCAGGTGAGACCATGGCCAGTATATTATTACCTACATCCTCTCTCTCAGGTGAGACCATGGCCAGTATATTATTACCTACATCCTCTCTCTCAGGTGAGACCATGGCCAGTATATTATTACCTACATCCTCTCTCTCAGGTGAGACCATGGCCAGTATATTATTACCTACATCCTCTCTCTCAGGTGAGACCATGGCCAGTATATTATTACCTACATCCTCTCTCTCAGGTGAGACCATGGCCAGTATGTTATTACCTACATCCTCTCTCTCAGGTGAGACCATGGCCAGTATATTATTACCTACATCCTCTCTCAGGTGAGACCATGGCCAGCATATTATTACCTACATCCTCTCTCTCAGGTGAGACCATGGCCAGTATATGATTACCTACATCCTCTCTCTCAGGTGAGACCATGGCCAGTATATTATTACCTACATCCTCTCTCTCAGGTGAGACCATGGCCAGTATATTATTACCTACATCCTCTCTCTCAGGTGAGACCATGGCCAGTATATTATTACCTACATCCTCTCTCTCAGGTGAGACCATGGCCAGTATATTATTACCTACATCCTCTCTCTCAGGTGAGAACATGGCCAGCATATTATTACCTACATCCTCTCTCAGGTGAGACCATGGCCAGTATATTATTACCTACATCCTCTCTCTCAGGTGAGACCATGGCCAGCATATTATTACCTACATCCTCTCTCAGGTGAGACCATGGCCAGTATATTATTACCTACATCCTCTCTCTCAGGTGAGACCATGGCCAGTATATTACTACCTACATCCTCTCTCAGGTGAGACTATGGCCAGTATGTTATTACCTACATCCTCTCTCTCAGGTGATACTATGGCCAGTATATTACTACCTACATCCTCTCTCAGGTGAGACCATGGCCAGTATATTATTACCTACATCCTCTCTCTCAGGTGAGACCATGGCCAGTATATTATTACCTACATCCTCTCTCAGGTGAGACCATGGCCAGTATATGATTACCTACATCCTCTCTCAGGTGAGACCATGGCCAGTATATTACTACCTACATCCTCTCTCTCAGGTGAGACCATGGCCAGCATATTATTACCTACATCCTCTCTCTCAGGTGAGACCATGGCCAGTATATTACTACCTACATCCTCTCTCTCAGGTGAGACCATGGCCAGTATATTATTACCTACATCCTCTCTCTCAGGTGAGACCATGGCCAGTATTTTATTACCTACATCCTCTCTCTCAGGTGAGACCATGGCCAGTATATTATTACCTACATCCTCTCTCTCAGGTGAGAACATGGCCAGTATGTTATTACCTACATCCTCTCTCTCAGGTGAGACCATGGCCAGTATATTATTACCTACATCCTCTCTCAGGTGAGACCATGGCCAGTATATTATTACCTACATCCTCTCTCTCAGGTGAGACCATGGCCAGTATATGATTACCTACATCCTCTCTCTCAGGTGAGACCATGGCCAGTATATTATTACCTACATCCTCTCTCTCAGGTGAGACCATGGCCAGTATATTATTACCTACATCCTCTCTCTCAGGTGAGACCATGGCCAGTATATTATTACCTACATCCTCTCTCTCAGGTGAGACCATGGCCAGTATGTTATTACCTACATCCTCTCTCTCAGGTGAGAACATGGCCAGCATATTATTACCTACATCCTCTCTCAGGTGAGACCATGGCCAGTATATTATTACCTACATCCTCTCTCTCAGGTGAGACCATGGCCAGCATATTATTACCTACATCCTCTCTCAGGTGAGACCATGGCCAGTATATTATTACCTACATCCTCTCTCTCAGGTGAGACCATGGCCAGTATATTACTACCTACATCCTCTCTCAGGTGAGACTATGGCCAGTATGTTATTACCTACATCCTCTCTCTCAGGTGATACTATGGCCAGTATATTACTACCTACATCCTCTCTCAGGTGAGACCATGGCCAGTATATTATTACCTACATCCTCTCTCTCAGGTGAGACCATGGCCAGTATATTATTACCTACATCCTCTCTCAGGTGAGACCATGGCCAGTATATGATTACCTACATCCTCTCTCAGGTGAGACCATGGCCAGTATATTACTACCTACATCCTCTCTCTCAGGTGAGACCATGGCCAGTATATTATTACCTACATCCTCTCTCTCAGGTGAGACCATGGCCAGTATTTTATTACCTACATCCTCTCTCTCAGGTGAGACCATGGCCAGTATATTATTACCTACATCCTCTCTCTCAGGTGAGAACATGGCCAGTATATTATTACCTACATCCTCTCTCTCAGGTGAGACCATGGCCAGTATATTATTACCTACATCCTCTCTCTCAGGTGAGACCATGGCCAGTATATTATTACCTACATCCTCTCTCTCAGGTGAGACCATGGCCAGTATTTTATTACCTACATCCTCTCTCTCAGGTGAGACCATGGCCAGTATATTATTACCTACATCCTCTCTCTCAGGTGAGACCATGGCCAGTATTTTATTACCTACATCCTCTCTCTCAGGTGAGACCATGGCCAGTATATTATTACCTACATCCTCTCTCTCAGGTGAGAACATGGCCAGTATATTATTACCTACATCCTCTCTCTCAGGTGAGACCATGGCCAGTATGTTATTACCTACATCCTCTCTCTCAGGTGAGACCATGGCCAGTATTTTATTACCTACATCCTCTCTCTCAGGTGAGACCATGGCCAGTATATTACTACCTACATCCTCTCTCAGGTGAGAACATGGCCAGTATATTATTACCTACATCCTCTCTCTCAGGTGAGACCATGGCCAGTATTTTATTACCTACATCCTCTCTCAGGTGAGACTATGGCCAGTATGTTATTACCTACATCCTCTCTCAGGTGAGAACATGGCCAGTATATTATTACCTACATCCTCTCTCTCAGGTGAGACCATGGCCAGTATTTTATTACCTACATCCTCTCTCAGGTGAGACTATGGCCAGTATGTTATTACCTACATCCTCTCTCTCAGGTGAGACCATGGCCAGTATATTACTACCTACATCCTCTCTCAGGTGAGACCATGGCCAGTATATTATTACCTACATCCTCTCTCAGGTGAGACCATGGCCAGTATATTATTACCTACATCCTCTCTCAGGTGAGACCATGGCCAGCATATTATTACCTACATCCTCTCTCTCAGGTGAGACCATGGCCAGTATATTATTACCTACATCCTCTCTCTCAGGTGAGACCATGGCCAGTATATTATTACCTACATCCTCTCTCTCAGGTGAGACCATGGCCAGCATATTATTACCTACATCCTCTCTCTCAGGTGAGACCATGGCCAGTATATTATTACCTACATCCTCTCTCTCAGGTGAGACCATGGCCAGTATATTATTACCTACATCCTCTCTCTCAGGTGAGACCATGGCCAGTATATTACTACCTACATCCTCTCTCTCAGGTGAGGCCATGGCCAGTATATTATTACCTACATCCTCTCTCTCAGGTGAGACCATGGCCAGTATATTATTACCTACATCCTCTCTCTCAGGTGAGACCATGGCCAGCATATTATTACCTACATCCTCTCTCTCAGGTGAGACCATGGCCAGTATATTATTACCTACATCCTCTCTCTCAGGTGAGACCATGGCCAGTATATTACTACCTACATCCTCTCTCTCAGGTGAGACCATGGCCAGTATGTTATTACCTACATCCTCTCTCTCAGGTGAGACCATGGCCAGTATTTTATTACCTACATCCTCTCTCTCAGGTGAGACCATGGCCAGCATATTATTACCTACATCCTCTCTCTCAGGTGAGACCATGGCCAGTATATTATTACCTACATCCTCTCTCTCAGGTGAGACCATGGCCAGTATGTTATTACCATCTGGCCGTCTGGGAGTCACTCTTCCACCTTTCAAAATGTATTCACATTTTTCTGGAGTTTATGGATTGGTCATGAGACTTATTTTTCTCGCTTCTTTGTCTCTTTTGGGGTCGAGTTGATTCAGATCCTAGAACCGAGAATGATGCTTGTTGGCTTCACCTGCTTGTTTGTTTCTGGCGGCTATAATGTTGGTTGCAAGTGACTTTCACTTTCTCTCCAGCTCTGGGGCAGCAGGGTCATTCGAGTGGGCGGGATTAACACAAAGACACTCCTAGCCTAGAAGACCAGCCCAAGGCGGCTCAGGGCTCAACCCCCTTGTTTTCGTTCAAAGTGAAAACACAACAAAAGAAGTGGGGAGCATTGGGTCGCCCACCTGCCGATTTCTGATTTAAGATTATGCTTTTGGATTTGAGGGCGTGTAAGGTAAAATGAGTTTGGGGGTTTACAGTGTGTCCTGTCTCTGTGGTGTTAGTAGGGCAAAGGCTAGCAGGTTATGTCCTGTCTCTGTGTGTCAGTGGTACAATGACAGGCAGGTTGTTAATAACTTAGCAGATGTCCTGTCTCTGTGTGTCAGTGGTACAATGACAGACTGGTTGTTAATAACTTAGCAGATGTCCTGTCTCTGTGTGTCAGTGGTACAATGACAGACTGGTTGTTAATAACTTAGCAGATGTCCTGTCTCTGTGTGTCAGTGGTACAATGACAGACTGGTTGTTAATAACTTAGCAGATGTCCTGTCTCTGTGTGTCAGTGGTACAATGACAGACTGGTTGTTAATAACTTAGCAGATGTCCTGTCTCTGTGTGTCAGTGGTACAATGACAGACTGGTTGTTAATAACTTAGCAGATGTCCTGTCTCTGTGTGTCAGTGGTACAATGACAGGCAGGTTGTTAATAACTTAGCAGATGGGTAATAATGCAGGACTACTACATGTTCATGTCATCTTCATACAGCTGCAGCACAGGAGTAAGGTGATAATGTCTCATACTATATTGAAAGTGCACAGAACACATTTGTTGCCCTCACAAACAGACAGGTCATATAGAACCAATTTGTCATCATTGCCAGACCCATTAGGAAGGAAACCCAATGAAAGACTGTATACTGTGTCATCAGCCAACATTTGATCATTAATCACATTTTCTGTTTGATCAATTATTTTAAGGGCAATACATCAAAGGCACAAGGGTATACGACTAATTTCTCAAAGCCAAGAATACAGTAACGTGTTGTCCTGTCATTTGACAAATGTTGATATACACTGTATATCTCCACACACCCTTATCACATTTATAGCACCAAACTCCATCCTCTGCATTTGCTTTGTCAGCACTCTCTGTGGCGAGGTTGAACAGATTGTATGTGGAAGAGTGTGAGGGTAATAATCTTTGAGAGGCAGTAGCAGATTACAATGGTATCCGGGGTGTAATCTATTTTACCTAACACGTGTTTACTTGAGCCTTTCGCAGCACTGGCTTGGCATGATTCATCAGTCATGTCCTTCTCACCCTGGTCATGCTGACACAGATGTACAGGGCCTTCAGAGAGTATTCACACCGCTTGACTTCTTCCACATGTTGTTGTGTTACAGCCTGAATTTAAAATGGATTACATTTCAATTGTGTGTCACTGATCTACACACAATACTGCATAATGTCAAAGTGGAATTATGTTTTTAGAAATGTTTACAAATTAATAAAAAATGTAAAGCTGAAATGTCTTGAGTCAATACCTATTCAACCCCTTTGTTATAGCAAGCCTAAATAAGTTCAGGAGTAAAAATGTGCTTAACAGGTCACATAATAAGTTGTGTGCAATAATAGTGTTTAATATGATTTTTAAATGATTACCCTATCTTTGTACCCCATACATAAAATTACCTGTAGACTCGCAGACTTGTTTTTGTGCTGCTGTGCGTTTTGTTGCTAACCTTACTTTGCTACCTGACAACTTTACGGTTTTTACTTTTTAATTACGTTCATATTTTTTGTTTTTCCCTCGCTCAACTTTTTTTCATTCAACCTTTTCACTCCGGACGCTTTATCTGGACGTGGTACGTCAGCACCTTCAACAGCCGAAGCTAAGTAGTAACATTAACATGATGCCTTCTAATTGCAGTCACTGTACTCATAATATACAGGAGAACGATTGCCTTACGGCGAGGATAGCTTTGCTGCAAGCCCAGCTTCAGATGCAATCGTTAGGCAAGGGTAATTTCAGTGTAGGAAAGGATGAAACAGTGTCTGTGCCACCAGTAAGTACAGATAGTAGTATGAATCCCCTCGCACAGTCCCTGCAGCCGGACAACTTTCTCATGGCTTCTGGAGAGAAATGCTGTAGGAATGCTCAACCGGTGTCGCTCATTCAGCAGACAGAAACTTTCAACCGGTTCTCCCTATTAAGCACTCCCCAGTTAGGGGGCGTGATGAGTCTCACAACTCAATCGCTGGTTGAAAACTGTTTTCTGCCCCTCCCAAAAGATAGATAATTGGCCCTCTTTCTGGGACTCACCCACGAACAAGACCAAACCTGGCCTGTTGAGGAGTGACGGACTCCATCCTAGCTGGAGCGGTGCTCTCATCTTATCTACCAACATTGACGGGGCTCTAACTCCCTTTAGCTCCACAATGAGATAGGGTGCAGCAGGATGTTAGCCAGCCTGCCATCTTAGTGGAGTCTGCCACTAGCACAGTCAGTGTAGTCAGCTCAGCTATCCCCATTGAGACCGTGTCTATGCCTCGACCTAGGATGGGCAAAACTAAAAATGGCTGTGTTCGCCTTAGCAATCTCACTGGAATAAAGACCTCCTCCATTCCTGCCATTATTGAAAGAGATTGAGATACCTCACATCTCAAAATAGGGCTACTTAATGTTAGATCCTTCACTTCCAAGGCAGTTATAGTCAATGAACTAATCACTGATCATAATCTTGATGTGATTGGCCTGACTGAAACATGGCTTAAGCCTGATGAATTTACTGTGTTAAATGAGTGTCAGGGTTGTGTGCAGAGAAGTAGCGGAGTCAAGCGCAGGACACAGGTGTTGAGCGAAACCACGGCGTTTACTCAAAAATAAGCAAAAATTCCTCAATGGGAATACAACAAACACACAAGTACTAACAACAACCACTAACGAAACAAACAATCACGGACAGAACAGAAATGAATGCCAGAGGGTTAAATAGGGAACATGATAGGGGAATTGAAATCAGGTGTGTGTAATACAGACAAAACAAAACGAAACTGAAAAATGGATCGGTGGTGAATAGAAAGCCGGTGACGTCGACCGCCGAACACCACCCGAACAAGGAGAAGGGCCGACTTCGGCGGAAGTCGTGACAATGAGGCCTAGTGACCATATCCCCCACGCATTCCGCAAAGGCGGAGGTGTTGCTAACATTTATGATAGCAAATTTGAATTTACAGAAACCCCCCGACATTTTCGTCTTTTGAGCTTCTAGTCATGAAATCTATGCAGCCTACTCAATTACTTTTTATAGCTACTGTTTACAGGCCTCCTGGGCCATATACAGCGTTCCTCACTGAGTTCCCTGAATTCCTATCGGGCCTTGTTGTCATGGCAGATAATATTCACATTTTTGGTGACTTTAATATTCACATGGAAAAGTCCACAGACCCACTCCAAAAGACTTTCGGAACCATCATCGACTCCGGACCTACTCACTGCCACTCCGGACCTACTCACTGCCACTCCGGACCTACTCACTGCCACAGTCATACTCTGGACCTAGTTTTGTCCCGTGGAATAAATGTTGTGGATCTTAATGTTTTTCCTCATAATCCTGGACTGTCGGACCACCTTTTTATTACGTTTGCAATTGCAACAAATAATCTGCTCAGAACCCAACCAAGGATCATCAAAAACCGTGCTATAAACCCAAAGATTACTAGATGCCCTTCCAGACTCCCTCCGCCAACCCAAGGACATCAGAGTACAAAAATCAGTTAACCACCTAACTGAGGAACTCAATTTAACCTTGCGCAATACCCTAGATGCAGTTGCACCCCTAAAAACAAAAAACATTTGTCATAAGAAACTAGCTCCCTGGTATACAGAAAATAGCCGAGCTCTGAAGCAAGCTTCCAGAAAATTGGAACGGAAATGGCGCCACACCAAACTGGAAGTCTTCCGACTAGCTTGGAAAGACAGTACCGTGCAGTATCGAAGAGCCCTCACTGCTGCGCGATCATCCTATTTTTCCAACTTAATTGAGGAAAATAAGAACAATTCAAAATTTATTTTTGATACTGTCGCAAAGCTAACTAAAAAGCAGCATTCCCCAAGAGAGGATGGCTTTCACTTCAGCAGTGATACATTCATGAACTTCTTTGAGGAAAATATCACGATCATTAGAAAGCAAATGACAGACTCCTCTTTAAATCTGCCTATTCCTCCAAACCTCAGTTGTCCTTAGTCTGCACAACTCTGCCAGGGCCTAGGATCAAGGGAGACACTCAAGTGTTTTAGTACTATATCTCTTGACACAATGATGAAAATAATCATGGCCTCTAAACCTTCAAGCTGCATACTGGACCCTATTCCAGCTAAACTGCTGAAAGAGCTGCTTCCTGTGCTTGGCCCTCCTATGTTGAACATAATAAACGGCTATCGATCCACCGGATGTGTACCAAACTCTCTAAAAGTGGCAGTAATAAAGCCTCTCTTCAAAAAGCCAAACCTTCACCCAGAAAATATAAAAAACTATCGGCCAATAGCGAATCTCCCATTCCTCTCAAAAAATTTTGAAAAAGCTGTTGCGCAGCAACTCACTGCCTTCCTGAAGACTAACAATGTATACGAAACGCTTCAGTCTGATTTTAGACCCCATCATAGCACTGAGACTGCACTTGTGAAGGTGTTAAATGACCTTTTAATTAATGGCGTCAGACCGAGGCTCTACATCTGTCCTCGTGCTCCTAGACCTTAGTGCTGCTTTTGATACCATCGATCACCACATTCTTTTGGAGAGATTGGAAACCCAAATTGGTCTACGCGAACAAGTTCTGGCCTGGTTTAGATCTTATCTGTCGGAAAGATATCAGTTTGTCTCTGTGGATGGTTTGTCCTCTGACAAATCAACTGTAAATTTCGGGGTTCCTCAAGGTTCCATGCATCCTGTTTGCAATAAGGTACTAAAGATATACTGCAAAAAATGTGGCAAAGAAATTTACTTTTTGTCCTGAACACGAAGCGTTATGTTTGGGGCAAATCCAACACAACACATCACTGAGTACCACTCTTCATATGCTCAAGCATGGTGGTGGCTGCATAGTGTTAGGTGTATACTTGTCATTGAAAAGGACTAGAGAGTTTTTTAGGATAAATAAACGGAATAGAGCTAAGCACAGGCAAAATTCTAGAGGAGAACTTGGTTCAGTCTGCTTTCCAACAGACACTGGGAGACTAATTCACCTTTCAGCATTACCTAAAACACAAGGCCAAATATACACTGGAGTCGCTTACCAAGACGGCATTGAATTTTCCTTAGTGGCCTAGGTTTGAATTAAACAGTTTTGAATTAAATTGGCTTGAAAATCTATGGCAAGACCTGAAAATGGCTGTCTAGCAATGATCAAAAACCAACTTGACAGAGCTTGAAGAATTCCTTAAAGAATAATGGGAAATATTGTACAATCCAGGTGTCCAGAGCTGTAATCGCTGCCAAAGGTGATTCTAACCTGTATTGACTCAGGGGGTTGAATAATTTTTTTATCAAGATATATTAGTGCTTTATTTTCCATTCATAAAAAAAACTTTAAAATGTTCTTCCACTTTGACATAACAGAGTATTTTGTGAAGATCTTTGTCAATAAAATCACAATAAAATCTATTTAACACAACAAAATGTGGAAAAAGTCACGGGGGTGTGAATGCTTTCTGAAGGCTCTGTGCATCACAGCGTCAAGTAAGAAACGGTTGGGTCGACATGGTCATGGTGGTGTAAGCTTTGGGTTGTAGTCCTGGCCTTTGACCGTGCTGTCTGTGACCCTCATGTGTGTCCGTGTGGTATGTGGAGCAGAGATCAGGATAAAACCCTGGTTAAGCCGAGGTCCATGGCTGGCGATGGAGATGGGGGGATCCCCTCCCGGGTCTAGATGTCACCATCCTGCTCTGACAGCTGACTTGCTGGCTGCTGCCCACCCATTTGCCATGACAGACCCCTCACATAAGCACTAACCCACGTATGAACATACCACTTTGTTTTATAATCTACCTCTGGGATACAGTATACTATACGGTAACCATCCCATCGAGTGTTTTCTGCTTTAAACATTGCGTTGCCATGTGCTGAGACCAGCGACAACACTAAGTTCCGCCTCTCTCCCTGACATCTCACTAACATGCCAAAACTGGACTAGATTACATGTCAAAGCTATCAGATTCTTCTCATATGCATGGTTACAAACGCTGTTCTACAGAAACCCATGAAAGCTATAGTCGTAAAGCATCTGACTTTTATACTTTTTCAGTGGAGCTAAAGTATTGATTGAAGTGACAGTGTTGGTGCAAAACAAACTGAAGGTACTGATTAACTGAATGTACCCTTATTACGTTCTTTAAATGAGCCCTGAGGGACTTCTTTTCCCAAAACTCCAACTTTGTGGTTTTATCACTTTGTCAAGGCTGCATCACAGAACCCCAAACCTGATTCATATAAATGAATCATGCCCACTCCAAGCTGTTCAAATGAAATTAGAGATGTTCTTTATATTTTGACGTGGACAGCCATGGCATCGATATCTAATTGCAATAAGCAGCACATCAATTCTCAGGAATGGGTTCTAAGGTTGTAGTTGTAATTGTGAAATATTATGTACGACACAAACAAGCGTGAATAGATGGCAATTAGGCTACTACATATTTTTCCATTACAAATCACACACACATTCTCACAGATGCACACGCGTACGATCTAAGGTGGGTGTCAGTGTCCGAGAGAGAGAGAGAGAGAGAGCGAGAGAGAGAGCGAGAGAGAGAGAGAGAGAGAGAGAGAGAGAGAGAGAGAGAGAGAGAGAGAGACGGATGAGAAGACGCCACCCTGCTCCCCCAGCCAGGCAACATTGTGTCAGTTTTCCTTTTCAACAGTGACAGGACGTTAGACAAGGTGCACACAGCACTGCACCCTGAATACAAATGGGGACCGGAGTCTCTGTTGCCCGTGAAGCAGTACAGCGGCAATAAACTTCTGGAGGAGAACGACACTGACTGAAGCCAGCCTCTAAATTCCCCTTTAAAATCTCACCAGAGACCTCTACCCCCTGCTATGTGAGTGCTGCAGGGGCATACTGTAACATCCACACCAGGCAGCAAACACGTATAACTGTTACAGTTCATGTGTTTCTCAACATGTATGGTGCCCTGTCAATTATTCCCTACTTTATGAGGGCCATATATCACTGGAAAAGGATTACGTGACGACGCAGCGTCGTTGGTTCTGGGTGGAATTTACTACTTCTTTGACGTTGGCTCGATTGCTCTGGTATGAAGCCACCTTCCCCCTGCAGTAAATTGTTTACTGCTCAGTGTGTGCTTGTCTGGCTCGTCCCTGTGGCTTGATCAATTTGCATCTCATGCATGTGTGTCTTGTTTGTTTGTTCAGGTGTAAAGGCCCCTTGTCATTTTACCAGCCTCCTGTCTCCACCTCCCTCCTATCCCCCTTCTGCATGCCCTTACTCCACTCAGAGTTGAGGGATGTGTTGCTGTGTGGAGGGACAGGGGAGACTGGGTGAGGATGTGGTGAGGACTGATAGCTTTACCATTTCATTAAGTTGATCAGCTCTGAGTGTCGTGGGGCAGGCTGGACAGCTGACGAAGCAGCAGCTAACCCTGAGACAAGAGCTCTGGAGGTCATTGGAGACACACTGGGATGGGAGGGAACAAACAGCCAGCTGTTTGTCTCCTAGTTTGGCTCAGACCAGACATAGTGCAAATTTCACAACTGACCAATGAGGACAGTTGTTTGACTGGAACCAACTTTTTCTTTCTCCCCACAGACTCACCTTGGCAGCATGTATGTGTAACCGATGTGAAATGGCTAGCTAGCGTTTCAATCGGTGACGTCACTCGCTCTGAGACCTTGAAGTAGTTGTTCCCTTTGCTCTGCAAGGGCCGCGGCTTTTCTGGAGCGATGGGTAACGATGCTTCGAGGGTGGCTGTTGTCTATGTGTGCAGAGGGTCCCTGGTTCGAGCCCAGGTAGGGGCGAGGAGAGGGACGGAAGCTATACTGTTTCATATGCACAGATTAGGTGCACATGCATGCACCATTAAAGCAGGACAAACACCCAGTGGAGAATGCTGTGATTATCCTCATGTTTGTGCTCTATGAGACTAAACTACACAGCTAAAGAGAAAGTTAAGTGTAAACATTGGCTAACCTTTCTGTGTGCAATGCTGTGTGTGTAATAGTGTTTGAGTGTGACTGTGTGATGTAGTGGAGGAAGGCTGGATCTGTTAAAAATCTCGGCTTGATTGCTGATTTGATTTATTCTCTAGGTGACCTACTGTACGCCCCTCCCCCAGTCCCGTGTCCTTCAGGGTTTAACCCTCTGTTGCCCTGCTCTATAGTGTCACTCAAGGTTGGGGACGTCTGGATATTTTCAACCCTAAAAGCGTCTTTTAAAAAAGCACTCCAAAAACAATATACAAGTAGACAGGTGAGATATTGTACATTTTGGTCTCCCATGGTAGGATGGATCAAATGAGTGTGTGTGCCTCTGTTCATTGGTGAGTCAGAATGTGTGTGTGTGTATGTATGTGTGCATGTGCGTGTGGGTGCTTGTGCGTTTGCAATAGTGTGTGTGTGTGTTTTAGCGTCAGTGTGTGAGTGAGTGCTTGTGTGTGCATCTGTGTGTGTGTGTAAGCACGCATGTGTGTGTGCATCTGTGTGTGTGTGTATTCCATGCTGTGTGATGGACCAGTTCTAGAAGAGGGAGCCAGCATACCCAGAGATCAATGCATCTGTTCCCCTGTCACACAGAGCCTTGCTACCAAATATGGGGCGGTCTCATCTGTTAACCCTCTCCCCCCCAACACACACACACACACACACACACACACACACACACACACACACACACACACACACACACACACACACACACACACACACACACACACACACACACACACACACACACACACACACACACACACACACACACACACACACTCCCTTATTCACTATACATCTCATCAGGGAAACCACGATATGGAAGGAATAACATAATGAACAGCCATTTTTCACTAGAACGACCGGTGCTAAGCTGTGTACTGTTTATAATACATTATTTCATTCTGCTCACACATTTTTCTCTCCCAAGTGAAACTCACAGAGAAAAGGTAGACACAGTAATGCATAATGCCAATGTACTATATTGGCATACAAATATCCAACATCTTAGGCAGGTAATGCTTGGCCATGCATGGAACTAGACAATCTGCCTTGGTTAGAACCAGGCTCACACACACACTCCAGCTCGTCTAGAAATACCACAGGTATTAGGAAATGGTCTGGGAAGCACTCAGGTGAAATGCCCCCCCCAAAATTATAAAACTGGGTGGTTGATCTTTTTTTCTTAACTGTCTTTTTTCAGAGCAGTGCCACTGTCTTACAGGAAACCCTAAAGGGGTTCATACAGTATATATGGATATATACAAGTTCTCCCTGCTTGGGGTTCTCTCACCGGTATCTGACCTTGAACGTTGTTGTGGATACGGTCATTGTAGTTTGAATAACGTGGTCAGTTTAACAATCACATTTCAACAATCAATTTAACAATTTAACTTTCTCTCTCCCTCTTTCTCTCTCTCTCTCCCTCCCTCTCTCTTTCTTTCATTATTTCATTCTTCATCTTTCTTCATCTTCCTTCAGTTGAAATAGAAATACAAACGCAGGGTGGGAGTGCCATAACAGAAGCCAATTGAAAGGTAGAGTGTGTCTACAGAACGTCAAGGAACTGCTCTGTATTCATGAAACTAAAGCACTGGGATGGATGCTAGTATAATTACAGAAGTCTCATTCACTCTCCTGTCCCAAAGGACCAAAGTCACTCCTCAGTGGCAATTCAATTTCTCTGGCAGTTTCAGCATGCAGTGTACAACTGCAGTCCTTCTCAGCTGTTCTGTTTTTCCTGTTTATAATGATGAATCGATCAACTTTGCCAAATCCTCTGTGACACTGTGAGGTAAAGCATAGCCACAGACACACAGGCACAGTCATACTGCCACATGGTCACACAGCCAACAGACAGTCCTTTGATGCCTTACACAGGTCCTGTGATCTAGTCCCCACAGTTCACAGTAAACTGTTTATTTAGTTCCAACTTCCAAGCATACATTACATTTCATCTGACTTGAGTGGGAGGAGGATGGGTCTGCTATCAACACCGTCTCTTTACTTTCGAAGAGCAAAACAAACACATGTAGCACCTGTGACAAAGCAGCAGCCTCCTCACTTCTGAGATACATTACAATATTGACAGCAGCCCATTGCAATCACATTTGTCATATGGAATTATTTCAATCCAGCCGACCCCTCTCTGCCCGGTATAAGCAGGCAGTCTGAGACAGTAAAGTGCGGTGGGTCTGGGTACAGCGCTAGGCTAGGCAGTGGTAGGGAAAGGGAAAGGGAAGGGGATGCGTTACCTGCGTTGGCAATCTGCATCCAGCCCTGGCTCCCACCGGCTCATTCCGTGTCCGTGGCTTCAGCTGTCCTGCTTCTCTTTTTCCCTTTTCTCCCTTCCCTCACTCCCCCGCTCCCTTCCTTTCGGCACTTGTTTGAGTCTATTTCAGTAGCAACAGAGGAGCCCGCTGCGACCGTGGCATGGTTACCAGCACTTTGGCAGAAGGTCACATTATCTCTTGCTGGTAAGGGAGGTGGGGGGGGGGGGGGGGGGGGGGGAGTATGGATATAGTGATAGAGGGTGATTGAAGAAAGCAGGTGCCAGAGGAAAGAAGGAACAACTAATAAACAGAATGAGGCAGTCCACGGCCGTAGTGACAGGCTAATTTCCAGTGTAAGGCGTGAGGATAGAAGTTGGAACAGCTAGCCCCAGAGAGGGTTGTTACGGTAACAAGTCCCCGAGCGTTGTGCGAGATGGGCTGTGTCTGTATGTGTGTATGTGTGTATGTGAGTATGTGTGTGCTCAATAGGGCAGTGAGTGTTTATATGTACTCATTGTTATGAAGCATACCGAATAGGTGTGTGTGTGTGTGTGTGTGTGTGTGTGTGTGTGTGTGTGTGTGTGTGTGTGTGTGTGTGTGTGTGTGTGTGTGTGTGTGTGTGTGTGTGTGTGTGTGTGTGTGTGTGTGTGTGTGTGTGTGTAATTTCTGTGGCTTGGCTGGTCTTCAGCAGCCTCTCACCTCTGATAACACATCTAATCTGTATCCACTTCCTGGCCAAGAGAAAATAGCTCAGAAGTGGCACAATAACGCAGTTAGAGCCCCAAAAAAACAACCGAAAACAAGTGGTCGATTCAGTGAAATTCTTCACGTCTTCCGACAGTCAAGACTCTGCGCCCGACGCCCTCTTCCTTCTCTCACTGCCCACTGCTGTCTCGCCCAGGTGAAAGAAACAGATGTACTCCATCTTTTTGATGACACACTCATCGACTATATGTCAATTTCTCATCGAATTCACGTCTGCAGGATAACCTGAGCCTCCGGTTGCTCCCCCTGCTCTCCAGCAGCACGCTGGCCCCTCCATTAAGTAAGACACAGTGCTGTCCAGATGCTGGGCTTGGGTCTGCTAGCTCCAACGCCCACAGACAGATGGCCCAGACAGAGGACAGCAGCAGCAGGTCAGCCGGTGAGCTTCCAAATCGCTCTTGATGCAGGTTGTTGCATGGATCCCTGAAACCTTTAGTGGCCGTGTTCAATGCACTTGTTGTTCCCGTGTGCCCCTTCCTCTTCTTGCACCTGTGTCCCTCCTTCCCTCTGTGTTGCCTGCAGCCTCTTTACTCTGTCCCGTTGTAATCCTGGCTTCTACACTCCATGTCACAGGAAGGGCTTGTGAGTCCTAATCATTATGTAGTAAGGATTTATCCTTTGATTCCCTCTCTCCCTCTCTCACTCACTCTCCCTCCCTGCTTACTATTTCTCCACCCCTCCCCTCGGTCTCTCCCTCCCTACTGCTCGGCACTGCCCGCTATCTGCAACTCATTCAACGTGACTCCATATCCTTTCTGTCTGTCTGTCTGTCTGTCTGTCTGTCTGTCTGTCTGTCTGTCTGTCTGTCTGTCTGTCTGTCTGTCTGTCTGTCTGTCTGTCTGTCTGTCTGTCTGTCTGTCTGTCTGTCTGTCTGTCTGTCTGTCTGTCTGTCTGTCTGTCTGTCTCTCTCTCTCTCTCTCTCTCTCTCTCTCTTTCTCTCTCTCTCTCTCTCTAGTCCCAGTCCCACAGTACAATGTATCTTTCTCTCTCAATTGCCCCTTCACACTGATTCATTCATTCATTCATTGAGCTATGTCTGTCTTTCTCCTGCTGACTCCATCACATCAACAGGTCTAGCATTTAAATGCTCACCTGGAAAACATGGTATGCCTTACCTTCTCTCTACCTTTCCTCTCTCTCCCTCACTTAAACTCTCTCATGTCTCTCCTATGCTTTCTCCCCCTAACTCTATTTTCATTTCTCCCTCTCTCCTATATATTTATCTGTTCTCTCTCTCTCTCTCTCTCTTTCTCTCGTGCTCTCTGTCTCTCTCTCTCTTTCTCTCCCCCCCTCTCTCTCTCTCTCTCTCGTGCTCTCTCTCTCTCTCTCTCTTTCTCCCCCCCTTCTCTCTCTCTTTCTCTCTCCCTCTCTCAATTTCAATTTTAAATTGAAGGGCTTTAATGGTATAGGAAATGTATGTTTACATTGCCAAAGCAAGTGAAATAGATAGTAAACAAAAGTGAAATAAACAATAAAAATGAACAGTAAATATTACACTTACAAAAGTATTTCCCCCTCTCTCTCTCCCCTCTCTCTTTTTTAATTCTGTCTATAATTTTTTTCTCTTTCCCTCTGTGTAGCTCCAAATCTCTGTCTCTCTCTCTCTCTCTTTGTCTGCCCTCTGTCTGTCCGTTATCTGACACTGAAGTGCACTCCAGTACTTGTTGGAGACACTATTATAAGTGAATGCAAATACTGTAGGTTTTGAGGAAAGGAACCAATGACAACAAAATAAGTAGGGCCCCATTCACAATCATCCCCCAGGTATACATCAGTACAGAGTCAATGGCTTGTTTACTCTTTAACTCTCTTTTAGAAGGGACTGATTCCCTCTCTTGTCTCATTTATGTAACATAGTGATTGATTCAGCTCACTGGGAGTGAATAAGCTACTTGGCTAAGAGCTCCGGAGCAGGAGCCAAATACCTGAATTTGGTGTATTTCCAGATGCTGCCTCGCTTTGAGTCAGCGTCAGAATCCTCAGTCTGGACAAGGAGTGAGCTGTGAAGTGAACTTATGCTTACAAGTGTAAGCGTTGTTTACATAATTTGGAGAGACTACATTTGATCATCCATCATCTGTTCCCTCTTTCTTATACTGTAGCATAGCAACTGTGAATGTGCCACTCTGTGGTAACCATAACAATGGTTCTAGTTATCTCAATTTTAATTGGTTTCCAGGGACTCTGATTTACATGTTCTCTCTCATCTCTTATTTATATTGCATTTCTGGCTTGAAAAATAGTCCCATGTTTTGACCTGCTTGTCCCAACAAATACTATCATAAAACAGGGAAACTAGCAATTTGGAAGGAAGGAAGAGGCAATCATAAAAGGAGAGCCAAAATGATATTTTGGAGAGAAATACAGTGCTGGATAGAAGATTGAAATTGCTGTGAAAAAATGTCAGGGATACTTTAAATCATGTTTTGCACTGTGCTTCCTCTCTTCTCAGTAAAGCAGCAATGAAGTGAATCTGTACAGAAGATATTTGTCTTGCAGTCTGGTTGGTGTTTATTATTTGACTATGCCATTTGACTATGCCACCACATTATTTGACTATGACACCACACGCAAGCACACATGCACATGAATACATGCATGCTTACGCACACACGAATGAACACCCCTCATCAGGTGGCATTTTCATACTGTCATCTCCTCATAATAATATCCACAGAAGCAAGGCATGTGCAGTGAGATCAAAGCGTTTTTGAAGAATGACATGGGATTAAACTTCCTATTGCAAAACAACAGTTTTAAAACACTCTCCCGCTTCTGTTCGAGACCAGGGACGGCCAAACAACACATTAAACTGTCTCATAAAAAATATAGCTGTAAAAATCTATATTTTTTTCTCTCAAAATGTATCTCACCAAAATGTATCTTGTTTCCAGGCAGGGGAACATCAGTGGTATTTTATGAGCCTGTCATGGCAGCGCTGAGAGATGTGTCGCTACTGTGATATGTTCCTCTTTAGTTGTTGGGAGAGGCCCAGGGCCTGTGATATGTTCCTCTTTAGCTGTTGGGAGAGGCCCGGGGGCTGTGATATGTTCCTCTTTAGTTGTTGGGAGAGGCCCAGGGGCTGTGATATGTTCCTCTTTAGCTGTTGGGAGAGGCCCGGGGGCTGTGATATGTTCCTCTTTAGTTGTTGGGAGAGGCCCGGGGGCTGTGATATGTTCCTCTTCAGCTGTTGGGAGAGGCCCGGGGGCTGTGATATGTCCCTCTTTAGCTGTTGGGAGAGGCCCGGGGGCTGTGATATGTTCCTCTTTAGCTGTTGGGAGAGGCCCAGGGGCTGTGATATGTTCCTCTTCAGCTGTTGGGAGAGGCCCAGGGGCTGTGATATGTTCCTCTTTAGCTGTTGGGAGAGGCCCAGGGGCTGTGATATGTTCCTCTTTAGCTGTTGGGAGAGGCCCAGGGGCTGTGATATGTTCCTCTTTAGTTGTTGGGAGAGGCCCAGGGGCTGTGATATGTTCCTCTTTAGCTGTTGGGAGAGGCCCGGGGGCTGTGATATGTTCCTCTTTAGCTGTTGGGAGAGGCCCGGGGGCTGTGATATGTTCCTCTTTAGTTGTTGGGAGAGGCCCAGGGGCTGTGACATGTTCCTCTTTAGCTGTTGGGAGAGGCCCGTGGAGCTGTGATATGTTCCTCTTTAGCTGTTGGGAGAGGCCCGGGGGCTGTGATATGTTCCTCTTTAGCTGCTGGGAGAGGCCCGGGGGCTGTGATATGTTCCTCTTTAGCTGTTGGGAGAGGCCCGGGGGCTGTGATATGTTCCTCTTTAGTTGTTGGGAGAGGCCCAGGGGCTGTGATATGTTCCTCTTTAGCTGTTGGGAGAGGCCCGGGGGCTGTGATATGTTCCTCTTTAGTTGTTGGGAGAGGCCCGGGGGCTGTGATATGTTCCTCTTCAGCTGTTGGGAGAGGCCCGGGGGCTGTGATATGTCCCTCTTTAGCTGTTGGGAGAGGCCCGGGGGCTGTGATATGTTCCTCTTTAGCTGTTGGGAGAGGCCCAGGGGCTGTGATATGTTCCTCTTTAGCTGTTGGGAGAGGCCCGGGGGCTGTGATATGTTCCTCTTTAGCTGTTGGGAGAGGCCCAGGGGCTGTGATATGTTCCTCTTTAGCTGTTGGGAGAGGCACAGGGGCTGTGATATGTTCCTCTTTAGCTGTTGGGAGAGGCCCAGGGGCTGTGATATGTTCCTCTTTAGTTGTTGGGAGAGGCCCAGGGGCTGTGATATGTTCCTCTTTAGCTGTTGGGAGAGGCCCGGGGGCTGTGATATGTTCCTCTTTAGCTGTTGGGAGAGGCCCGGGGGCTGTGATATGTTCCTCTTTAGTTGTTGGGAGAGGCCCAGGGGCTGTGACATGTTCCTCTTTAGCTGTTGGGAGAGGCCCGTGGAGCTGTGATATGTTCCTCTTTAGCTGTTGGGAGAGGCCCGGGGGCTGTGATATGTTCCTCTTTAGCTGCTGGGAGAGGCCCGGGGGCTGTGATATGTTCCTCTTTAGCTGTTGTGAGAGGCCCGGGGGCTGTGATATGTTCCTCTTTAGCTGTTGGGAGAGGCCCGGGGGCTGTGATATGTTCCTCTTTAGCTGTTGGGAGAGGCCCGGGGGCTGTGATATGTTCCTCTTTAGCTGTTGGGAGAGGCCCGGGGGCTGTGATATGTTCCTCTTTAGCTGCTGGGAGGCCCGAGGGCTGTGGCTGTGTGACCCCATCGATTTCCCCATATAATGTATATCTATGGATTCTCTGCTCTTGATCAGATGGTATTCCCTGGTCGATAACTAATCAATAAGGCAAACAGATGGGAGAGATGTAAAGCAAGAAATAAGGAGAATCCCTCCCTACATAGCTCCTCAAAACAGCTACCATCCATCCCTCCTTACATAGCTCCTCAAAACAGCTACCATCCATCCCTCCCTACATAGCTCCTCAAAACAGCTACCATCCATCCCTCCCTACATAGCTCCTCAAAACAGCTACCATCCATCTCTCCCTACATAGCTCCTCAAAACAGCTACCATCCATCTCTCCCTACATAGCTCCTCAAAACAGCTACCATCCAGCCCTCCCTACATAGCTCCTCAAAACAGCTACCATCCATCCCTCCATTGTTCCTCACCTTCCTGTGTCATTAGAGCAGCCCTCACCCTTGGTTGGGAGGGTACTGTTTGGACACAGTGATTGTAGCTGTTAGGTCATCACCAGGGGCTGAGTGGCGACACGCTGGTCTGGTCACACATGTCAGGGGCAGGAGCAGTGGGAAAGGGAGGCATACACGCTCTCTCCATGACCTGACTGTGCTGCTTCAACAGGCAATATGGCGGCGGGGCACCTCTGACCCAAAATAAAACTCAAACGGCATCACAGACAGCCATGCCTGAAACCCTGGCATTACTCTTTATTTTCTACCCCCGATTTTTGGGCTATTTTGAGCCATATTCCTGTGACAGGATCAGGGAAAACTGGAGGGAAAAGGCCACACTTGGCGTCACAGAGCCCAGTGGAGAGGCCAGATATATCCTGCCGTCTCTGAGTATTGACCAACGGCAGCTCCACTTACATCCTGAAACCTGCATCACCCCCTGTACACTGAGCTCTCACTGACACTCACCCTTTCTATACCCTCTCTGTCTCTCTCTGTCTCACTGTATCTCTATCACTGTCTTTTTCTCTCTCTTTCCGTCCCTCCCTCCCTCCCGCTTTCTCTACGTTTCTGTCTCTGTCTTTCTCTCTCTCCCCCTCTCTCTCTCTCTCTCCAACACACACACACACACTAAGATGAAAATGATAAGCAAATTGATCATCTTGACATCCCTCCATCACACCACACTACAGTGTTGGTATAATTGTTTCATTGTATTCACACTGTCTAATTGTTTGATTGTTTCACTGTATTCATACTGAATGTATCCGATGATCTGTCCCCTAACATTAACCCTAGCGTCATGTCCACATTCCAGCTCAACCCTAACCCTAGCTTCAACCATAACCCTGACCCGAGCTTCATGTTTACATGCCAGTTCAACCCTAAGCCTTGGGCTTGATTCAATCCGTAGTGCTGAATATCTGTGCTACAGCGCGATAGAAATTTAAAGACAATGTTCCTGCGTTAGTAGAGACCGTATTCATAGTAAACGGAGATACTGTAAACTTCAGGGAAACGGATTGAATCGAGCCCCTAATCTTTTCCCCTTGCATTAATCTTATGGTGCAATTTGGATATTCCGTCCCCTTCCGCCTGAATTCTGTGTCTGCACATTTGTTTGTGCTGTGAATGTTGATAGATGATTAACTCTCATTAACAAGAAACATACCATCCAAACAGTAATTATTGACACAGAGACACAGACTCTGCTTGGATGATGCTCCAGGCACAGCCCTCTGCTGTTTTCCATTCATCTCTCTGAATGGGAGCGCTGTAGACAGGTGATTATTCAGGGCACAGGGGTATGGTGTGCCATGGCATTGAGATGCAATAGATCCAGGGACTACAGGGCATTGTTCCACTACATCATAAGGAAGGGCCTGCAGCTGTACTGCAGAGTCCAGTGCTGCAGAGGAAATGTCTGGTGGCGTATCCATTGTACTGCCCTGCAGATTTCATGAGACAGGTGAGGTTGGCACTGCTGGCATCTCCCTCTACCAGCCAGGGCCGAGAGTCCTGGCGGTCTGGACATAACCTGTCATGTCATTAAGCATCTGTGCACTCAGGGGCCTAAGCCAAGTCCAGGTCTTTTGAACTGATGGATGATGCAATCACTGTAAACAACAGCACAAAACCCCACCAGCCACTGTTCTCTTTTAACCAATAAATATATACTGTGTGGGGAATGTATGATCCTATAACAATCAAAGCAACAATGATAACAACACAACTATAAAGGGACTACTTGCATCGTAATCATTCTAATGGCGGTTACTTGTGGTGTTGTTGTTGATATTTAGACTCAAGCCAAGGCATTAGTTACACACACCCGTGAGATGCTGTACATGGCATATGCTGGGAATAGTCCAGACAGACTGATCAATGCTGAGTAAAGTGCCAAATCTCAATACCCCATACCAGAATTCAGATCACTGTTCATCCAACCCACCATTACACTTCCAGCAGAAGCTTACCACGTTGCATAGCAGCCTCATGTGCAAATGGGTGTTAGCTCTAGTTGGACTATCTACGTGTGCATCCAGAATATGTCTCTGCGTAACAAGCACACATGGAATTCTCATGCTAGAAATCCAACTGTTCTCCCTCCATAACTCATTTCTATAGGGGCAGCAGAGAATAGCAGAGAACCAGTAGGAGAGCTAGAGAGAGTTAACCACTCTTAAACCCATATGAATGTCCAGACCCCCTATTACTAGTCTGTTCAACCTCTCTTTCATATCGTCTGAGATTCCTAAAGATTGGAAAGCGACCGCGGTCATCCCCCTCTTCAAAGGAGGAGACACTCTAGACCCAAACTGTTTCAGACCTATATCCATCTTGCCCTGCCTTTCGAAAGTTTTCGAAAGCCAAGTGAACAAACAGATCACCGAACATTTCGAATCTCACCGTACCTTCTCGGCTATGCAATCCGGTTTCCGAGCTGGTCACGGGTGCACCTCAGCCACGCTCAAGGTCCTAAACGATATCATAACGCCATCGATAAAAGACATTACTGTGCAGCCGTCTTCATCGACCTGGCCAAGGCTTTCGACTCTGTCAATCACCGTATTCTTATCGGCAGACTCAACAGCCTTGGTTTCTCTAATGACTACCTCGCCTGGTTCACCAACTACTTATCAGATAGAGTTCAGTGTGTCAAATCGGAGGGCCTGTTGTCCGGAGCTCTGGCAGTCTCTATGGGGGTGCCACAGGGTTCAATTCTCGGGCCAACTCTTTTCTCTGTATATATCAATGATGTCGCTCTTGCTGCGGGCGATTCTCTGATCCACCTCTACGCAGACGACACCATTCTGTATACATCTGGCCCTTCTTTGGACACTGTGCTAACAAACCTCCAAACGAGCTTCAATGCCATACAACACTCCTTCCATGGCCTCCAACTGCTCTTAAATGCAAGTAAAACTAAATGCATCCTCTTCAACCGATCGCTGCCCGCACCTGCCCGCCCGACTAGCATCACTACTCTGGACGGTTCTGACTTAGAATATGTGGACAACTATAAATACCTAGGTGTCTGGCTAGACTGTAAACTCTCCTTCCAGACTCATATTTAGCATCTCCAATCCAAAATTTAATCTAGAATCGGCTTCCTATTTCGCAACAAAGCCTCTTTCACTCATGCTGCCAAACATACCCTCATAAAACTGACTATCCTACCGATCCTTGACTTCGGCGATGTCATTTACAAAATAGCCTCCAACACTCTACTCAGCAAATTGGATGCAGTCTATCACAGTGCCATCCATTTTGTAACCAAAGCCCGATATATTACCCACCACTGCGACCTGTATGCTCTCGTTGGCTGGTCCTCGCTACATATTCATCGCCAACCCCACTGGCTCCAGGTCATCTACAAGTCTTTGCTAGGTAAAGCTCTGCCTTATGTCAGTTCATTGGTCACCATAGCAACACCCACCCGTAGCAAGCGCTCCAGCAGGTATAGTTCACGGGTCATCCCCAAAGCTAACACCTCCTTTGGCCGCCTTTCCTTCTAGTTCTCTGCTGCCAATGACTGGAATGAATTGCAAAAATCACTGAAGTTGGAGACTTATATCTCCCTCACTAACTTTAAGCATTAGCTGTCAGAGCAGCTTACCAATCGCTGCAGCTGTACATAGCCCATCTGTAAATAGCCCATCCAACCAACTACCTACCTTATCCCATATTTGATTTTGTTTTTCTGCTGTTTTGCACACCAGTATTTCTACTTGCACATCCTCTTCTGAACATCTATCACTCCAGTGTTAATTGCTCAATTGTAATTACTTCGCCACTATGGCCTATTTATTGCCTTACCTCCTTACTTCATTTGCACACACTGTATACAGATTTTTCTATTGCGTTATTGACTGTACATTTGTTTATTCCATGTGAAACTCTGTGTTGTTGTTTTTGTCGCACTGCTTTGCTTCATATTGGCCAGGTCGCCGTTGTAAATGAGAACTTGTTCTCAACTGGCCTACCTGGTTAAATAAAGGTGAAATTAAAAAAACATTTCAATAAATGAAGTTACTATATATTCATTGCTAGCATGCATTCCTGGGGAACAAAGATAATGATAGTGTATTGGTATGATCCAGACATATGCATTCAATCTTAATACAAATGTGTTACAATGTTGTTACTATAGTAAATGCGGTGAAGAATAACATAACACCGTTAGAAATCCAACCAAGCACCATGTACAGTATTATGAAGGTGTCCTGTCTGTCATGCATGGATCTCATTGAGGACACTCTCTTTAGGGGACCATCACTTGTTAGCACCTGCCTGTCACACTGACTGTGTATGAGCGCTGTGGTGTCCCTATGACTTCACACACATGCCGAGACTGAGAAGTGTGTCCTCGGCACCAGTCTGGGTGCCTCGTCTCAACACCAACGTGTCAGCGCCCTCTAAAGGCCAGCAGGGAGAATGCAACACTGAACCGTTCCTATAACAACTGAACAAATTTGTTTACACATGATATAAAATGGAGTGGACACAGTATATAAAGTAGTCTAAAAACAAAAAGCTCAAGTCAAAAGGTTGGCCTATCCCTTCAGAGTGGCCCTAGCGCTCCACCTGGCCAGTGCTTGGCTCAGATGACATGCAGGAGGAAGTGCCAAGCCAGAGCTGTAATCCACAGGGTGAATAAAAATGGATTTAGCTGGAACCGAGGGCCTTTGTACTGACTACAGCTCAGAGACAGAATCGTACATATTAATCACCTCAGTCAACCTCAGTCATTACATATACTGTACATCCAGAAATACAGTAAATAGACTGGAGCGGTAACTAACAATGTCTGTACCACAAATCAGTCTATGCACAACATATTCATATTCTGATTTCAGCACAGATATGGGTATACATTATAACTCTAGACTGGAAGATAATATGGAAAGATAAGCTTTGGACACAATGATTTTGGAGAGCCTTTTTCCTGGCGCCAAGCTCTCTCTCTCTCCGGCCGCTCTCTCTCTCTCCTGTCCTCCAACAGACGGTCGCAGCGAAGCCACACTCCAAATCCGGTGTGCAGATGGACGCCAGTGCCAGATCTAATCCTGAGCCGCTTGGGTAGAGAGAGAGAGAGAAAGAGAGAGAGAGAGAGAGAGAGAGAGAGAGAGAGAGAGAGAGAGAGAGAGAGAGAGAGAGAGAGAGAGAGAGAGAGAGAGAGAGAGAGAGAGAGAGGGGGGGGGGGAGTGGGGTGTGTTGGGAAGAAGGAAACAGTACTGGACATTTGGTTAGGCGGTTCAAATTGAATCTGTTCCCTCACCCTCATTCTGTTAGCAGCATAAGCAGCTGGGCCCTAGAGCTCCCTGTACTGAGTCCAGGCAGCATCCAGACTGACGCTAGCAGATTGCTTGGCTTTTATTATTTTCCAACCCTTGATAACGTGGCCAAAACACTAAACGTCTGGTAAACTCTCTTTTCCATTCGCTTCAAAGTCTGCAATTCCCTCTACTCCAGCTCTCCTTCAAGGAGTGACCTCGTCCTGTCTGTTCTGCAGCCCAGGAGAGGAGGAAAGGAGGAGAGAGGACGGGGGTTATCACAGAGCCCTCCATCACTCCCAGCAACACGTTTTCCTGTTCAATCCCTCATCAGCCACTCATGAACGAGGGGCACCATGCCAGAGACATGCCACTATACTCCTTGCACTCAGTCACATTGACATTGCGGATGATTTTCTTTAACATCAGCACACTTCCTCTTCCTCCTCTCTCTCTCTTTCTCGCTGTCTCTCTGTCTCTCTCTCTCTCATTCCTTCTCCCTCCCTCTCTCGGTCCAGTGGCTGAGGGAGAAGGCCTGTCCTGTGCCAAGGCAGGCAGTGTTCTAATGCATGCCTCTCGGAGCACCTAATTTCCCACCTGACCCCGCCGCTACCCATAAAGCACTGGGTCACCAGCCGCCCACTTACCTCATCACACAAATTGTGTCAGCACAGGGCACCAGGGTCCTTTTCTATCCAGCCCAGCACTTTTGTTTCCATTTATAGCGGGAGTCTTTTCAGCGATTCGTATCATTATTTCCCCTAATAGGTAGATGGAGGGTGGATGGGTGGATTTCAATGACGCTGAATCCCGGTGCTAACGACAGCAACTTTAAAATGTTGTAATTGTTATTAAGCCCAAATCATATGAAGCCGTTCAGCTGGAGTTTGGCTCAGCCACTATTACCTTTGTAGTTCACGTCTGAAGGGTGCACACTTTTCTGACATGGCTGAAACAGACAACAAAATATACATAGTGTTTCATCCCGGATTGCAGCCCTGTGTGTTAAAGAGTGGTGCATGACATTCAGTCATGTCGTTTGTATGCACTCTGTGGGTCAAATTCAATCAAGCATCCCTTAAAGCCATCTTTATCTCTCACTGGCTCTATACCTCCCTGTTGGAGGTCACACCCAAGCTCGCTGTGGATACATTTGGCAAAGGGCCTGCAGATTCTCTTGGCACATATATGTATTTCACTTATAGTACCAGTCAAAAGTTTGGACACACCTACTCATTCAAGGGTTTTGCTTTATTTTTACTATTTTCTACATTGTTGAATAATAGAAGACATCAAAACTATGAAATAACACATATGGAATCATGTAGTTACCAGAAAATATATTTCATATTTGAGATCAAAGTAGCCACCCTTTGTCTTGATGACAGGTTTGCACACTCTTGGCATTCTCTCAACCAGCTTCACCTGGAATGCTTTTCCAACAGTCTTGAATATGTTCCCACATATACTGTACTGAGCACTTATCGGCTGCTTTTCCTTCACTCTGCGGTCCAACTCATCCCAAACCATCTCAATTGGGTTGAGGTCTGGTGATTGTGGAGGCCAGGTCATCTGATGCATCTCTCCATCACTCTCCTTCTTGGTCAAATAGCCCTTACACAGCCTGGAGGTGTGTTGGGTAATTGTCCTGTTGAAAAACAAATGATAGTCCCACTAAGCGCAAACCAGATGGTATGGCGTATCGCTGAATAATGATGTGGTAGCCATGCTGGTGTGCCTTAAATTCTAAATAAATCACAGACAGTGTCACCAGCAAAGCACACCCACACATCACACCTCCTCCATGCTTCATGGTGGGAACCACACATGTAGAGATTATCCGTTCACCTACTCTGCGTCTCACAAAGACACGGCGGTTGGAACCAAAAATCTCCAATTTGGACTCCAGACCAAAGGACAGATTTCCACTGGTCTAATGTCCATCGATCGTGTTTCTTGGCCCAAGCAAGTCTCTTCCTCTTATTGGTGTCCTTTAGTAGTGGTTTCTTTGCAGCAATTTGACCATGAAGGCCTGATTCACACACTCTCCTCTGAACAGTTGATGTTGAGATGTGTTTGTTACTTGAACTCTGTGATGCATTTATTTGGGCTGCAATTTCTGAGGCTGGTAACTTTAATGAACTTATCCTCTGCAGCAGAGGTAACTCTGGGTCTACCATTCCCGTGGCGGTCCTCATGAGAGCCAGTTTCATCATAGCACTTGATGGTTTTGATGACTGCACTTGAAGAAACTTTCAAAGTTCTTGACATTTTCCGGATTGACTGACCTTCATGTTTTAAAGTAATGATGGACTGTCATTTCTCTTTGCTTATTTGAGCTGTTCTAGTCATAATATGGACATGGTCTTTTACCAAATAGGGCTATCTTATGTATACCACCCTACCTTATCACAACACAACTGATTGACCTAAACGCATTAAGAAGGAAAGAAATTCTACAAATTAACTTTTTAGAAGGCACACCTGTTAATTGAAATGCATTCCAGGAGACTACCTTGTGAAGCTAGTTGAGAGAATGCCAAGAGTGTGCAAAGCTGTTTTCAAGGCAAAGGGTGGCTACTTTGAGGAATAATTGTTTAACACTTTTTTTGGTTACTACATGATTCCATATGTGTTATTTAATAGTTTTGATGTCTTCAGTATTATTCTACAATGTACAAAAATAGTAAAACTTTTGACAGGTACTGTATGTCAACATCACACAATGACAAACATGTTTCTTCATAGAAGCCTGAAGGTGGTCTTGTTGGTTTGGCTTGGTGTTTCATTGTGCATGCATGATTGGATCACAGCCTCAGTAGATTAAAACCGCAAAGGATGAAATTATAGTCAGAGAGAAGCAGAGGGATTTCTTGCTACAGAGCAGCATGGACAGACCAGTGAGATAAGAGTGGGTAAAGTGCTGAGTATTGGGACTTGGCAAATCTGCTGACATCACCATGGCTGCAAATGCATGCTCTTCTGTGTAAGTTACAAAAACTATTCTCCCGATACCTCTTCTTTCCTGATTGTGTGCTAATCTTTCACCAAGAGCCATCAAACTCAACTCTGGACCTCAAAGCCAGTGCCATTGTGTTTTTTCATTGTTCCCCTCTAATCAGGGACTGATTTATACCAGGGACACCAGGTGGGTGCAATTATTTTTCAGGTAGAACAGAAAACCAGCAGGCTCCAGACCTCGTAAGGTAAGAGATGAATACACGTGACCTAGAGCAACAACTGCTGATGAGGTGAGTTTAGAGAGGGATAGGATGCCCTCTCCTGGACAAGTAGTCTCAAAGCATAGTGCACAGAGCCAAACATACAACATGGGTTGGGTGAGGTGATGTGAGATGACACATAACAGCATTGATTACATAACAGCATAACATTGACTACATAACAGCATTGATAATAGATAACCGCATTGATCAAATAGCTAGACCATTCACACCTTACATTTAGTTTGAATATCCTTGTTTTTCACCACTCGTCCCTATGTGGTAGGTGTAGAAAGTTGTGTGTTATGCATCATTACATCCTGTGCTAATCTCAAAAGGACTTCCAGCCAGGTAGCGATGTGAAGCTACATCCATACTGTAGCACCAGCACCAGTAGCAGCACCAGCACCAGCACCAGTAGCAGCAGCAGTGTCTAGACCATATGGCTGAGTGGTGATCTGATGGATGAAGTATCTACTGCTCCAGACACCCAGCCTGATGGTCCCGCCCTCCTCTCTCTCTCTGAGCCCTGGACACAGGGATACAGGACCACAGGTACAGTATAGAGCAACGCAACTCATCTGTCCACAAAAACACTGACTACAAGTATAGCTGTGCAAGGCAGGCTAGTATTCACATGTCAGTTAAAGCAACGAAAAGGTTGTAGCAAGGCTTGGTCTATGAAATCCTGCTGACATCAGGCACACACTGCACACTGATATGTGAATGATCAATGAATATATTAATAGTGTTTCATCGTTGTCTCTGTTCACGCCATGTTCACATCAACTGGGTTTAAGGCAGATCAATACATATATTCACCATCGCTCCATGGGATTGGAGCGATGGTGAAAGCCTAAACACAGTGGTCCATTCATATTTAATGGAGTGTTACGCAGGCATTACTAAAATGTGATCTGGTCTATGGTTTACAATACAGGGCTTTGAATAGATACAAAACTGATATTTCACGTTGAGTGTCACGGTCCAATCAAAAGTAGCATGTGGTCATTCAGTACTACAAAATGCAATAGCATACTGAAAGCATGATTACCAGAGAAATCTAACCGCTTTCATTTAAACTCTATTAAAGTTAAAGATTTGTTGTTCATTAGATAATATATATATTTTTTATTATATAAAAGTTGATTATAACCCTTTATTAAAGTGGTACAATTTTAAGTATTTGTAGATGTTTTTTTATGGCTTATTATATTTTTTAAATTGTACTTCTTTAATAAAGAGTTTGTTAATGCTTTTGTTAATATTACAGTAAATATAGGCATAGTTACCTACTTGTTACCTACAGGTTAATTAACAAGTTAGTTGTTCAAAAGGGTCCTAAATAAGAAGGGACAGGTTGGAAAGTCCTGAGGTATTGGAATCTTTACAGCAGATCTCCATATCTAATCCTACTGTGTTCCATTCCTCCAGCACGCAGCACCTCAGGCAGCCTTGCCCTTCTATCAGGCACTGGAGGCTGCTGCTCTTTGTTATATATGCCATGGCTTGATGTATCGGGTCTTTTAGCCCCCGGTTTGGCTCAAATCCGAGGGCCCATTTGTACAGATGGGCTTTTACGTGGGCCATTTTAGCAAAGCACCCACCCCATAAAGCCAAAGTGCCTCATTGCTTCATAATTGTGTGATTATGGTCATTTCCTGTGGTCGAGGTGATAGATTATATTTTAGTCCAACAGAGGCTTTTATAATTTTTTATCTTCTCGCTTGACCTTAATCAACCACGGGATGTTTGAACAAAGCCCAAAGACAATATTTCAGATAAAAGGTGTGCATGGTGAGATCACACAACTGGTGATGGGGGAGCCTATTGTATTAAAGGACGTATGGCCTAATTGGAAACAAGTGATAAAACATGTAATGACGTTATACAGCTAAGTAATACTAACACATAGTGGCTCGTAGGTTAAGGTAATGTAACCTGTACGAGGCTATAGTGCCACCAAGTGGGGGAACCTTGATATTACAATCTGTAAAGCGGATGGACAAACCATTACATCACATTTACCATCACATAACAAGGCTCTGATCCTTTCTGATCCCCATTTTACAAACCAATTAAATCTAAAGATACTGCTAAATTAATACAATATAAATCCAATTTGATGATGTCATCCAAACTCCCCTTCCTGTTCTTCTAAATCACTTATTCATAACTGCCAAAATAAAGGAAACACCAACATAAAGTGTCTTAATAGGGTGTTGGGCCCCACGAGCCAGAACAGCTTCAATGCACCTTGGCATAGATTCTACAAGTGTTATTGGAGGGATGTGACACCATTCTTCAACGAGAAATTCAATAATTTGGTGATTTGTTGATGGTGGTGGAAAACACTGTCTCAGGCACCACTCCAGAATCTCCTATAAGTGTTCAACTGGGTTGAGATCTGGTGACTGAGGCACAGATACACACAGACACACAGACACACACACACACACACACGCACGCACGCACGCACGCACGCACGCACGCACACGCACATACACTTTTTCTAGCCATGGTAGCCAAAATAATGGGCAACTGGGCATTGTTATACATGACCATAAGCATAATAGGATGTTTTAATTGCTTAATTAACTGAGGAACCACACCTGTGGAGAAGCAGCTGCTTTCAATATTCGTTGCATCCTTCATGAACTCAAGTGCATTTTTTTTATTTTGGCAGTTACTTGTAGATCCCTTACCATAATAATTGTAAGCATATATGCAGCTTTCACGTGCTAGTCAAAACTAGGAAAACTCAGAAATGTTCGACTTGCTAACTGGTTGAATGTGGCACGTGTATAACTATACTGAACAAAAATATGAAGGCAACATGCAATAATTTCAACGATTTTACTGAGTTAAAGTTCATATAAGGAAATCAGTCAATTGAAATAAATTCATTAGGCCCTAATCTATGGATTTCACATGACTGGGCAGGGGAGCTGCCATGGGATAGGCCCACCCACTCGGGAGCCAGGTCCATCCACTGGGGAGACCCCCCCCCCCCCCGGGGTAAAACAAATGGGCTTAGGAGTTGTGCCCCGCCCCCCTTCCACCTGGCACATCTCCCCCAGCTCTCCCCCTTCCACATGGCACATCTCCCCCAGCTCTCCCCCTTCCACCTGGCACATCTCCCCCAGCTCTCCCCCTTCCACCTGGCACATCTCCCCCAGCTCTCGGTGTCATTGTGATGTCCCATCAAGGGATGTTCTGTCCTTAGAGAGTCTACACACACTACACACACTCCTACAGTAACTCATCTTCCTCTACATTGTAACACTTAGGCCAAAAATACACTACCTTTTGGTTGAAGTAGACACGTTTATTAATGATAATAATGATGATGAGGATGATGATGATAATATTAATAATTAGTCATAATTATAATAACGTTAATGCCATAATAAATAGAACTCTTAATCTGAAGCACATAAGAGAAGCATACAGAAAGAGAAAAAAAGAAACACAAAGTTTAGAATACAGAGCCAGAGGAGAGGGGACTTTTAGAGACTTTTACCTTTCAATATATCCATTGCATTTTTTAACATTTTTTAACTTTATTTAACTGGAACATTTACAAAAAGGAGAAAGAGATATATTTAAAAAATCCTTATAAATAAATGTGTCATTATAGAACAAAATACAAGATTTTGGGAGTCAGAGGGGAAGGGGTATCGCGAGGGGGGATATTATGTACAGTAGGGTCAGGAATACAAAAGGGGCGGTAGACTCACACAGTAGAACGGGAGGGGGTGGTACAGTAGTAACTCTCTCTCAGAGGGATATCCTGCTCATGTCACAGCTCAAGCCATTGTGCTCAGGGCTCAGGAAGATAAGGACTGGTACTTGCAGTCTACACAGAGATCAGGAGGGTGGCCTACTGCCTGCCTGCCTGACATCCCACCTGCTGTTTCTTCACACTCACATTTCACCTGAAACTGACTGGGAGTTAGTTCCACATACACTATGTAACTCTCACAATCAAATCTACATCTATACACTAAAACAGCTTATGATCAATGCCTTCCTCAACAGGACCTGTTACTTAATGTGATGACGAATATACATGTTATTTCCATAAGGGTGTCTGTAATATAGCTGAGAGAAAGTAGTTGGGGCCCTGCAGGGCCAGAGTAGTTGTGTATGACTATCTGGAGCACTAGCTATCTGTTGGCAATCAGCAAGTTGTTAAGCAGTTCTGTAGCATATTTCTAGGCCAAAACGTGTGTCTGTGATTCTCTGTATTTGAGTGTGTGTTCATATGTGTGTTTGTTTAAAGATGCATTATGAAGGTTTCATATAATTTCAGCCAGTAGTTTTTCAGTCCCCGAAAACTGTGCACAATTGTGTACAACGTCATCCATTTTGTCTTGCAAAAAGAATGTGCATGATATGTTATGAATTCCAATTCATACAGCATGTTACGAATTTGTAAGTGCTTAAGATCCTGTCCAATCTCTTTAAGTGCAGGGGGAGGGGAAGATCAGTTCACACAATCACCATCACGCTTTCAGTCATATAACACATGATCACATGTTACAGTATATCAGGGGTATAGCTTGTAGGAGGGTGCCCCTTATCTACCCCCTCTACTCCCTGACACCACCACAGCCCATATAATAGATATGTATATATATATATATATATATATTTATATACAGAAAAAGAATACATACTTGTTGGACACCCTAGACATTAAAATACATTCAAGAACTGAACCAACATTCTTGTTTAAACACATGTTTACAGTGACTCTCCTGATATAAAGTAAGGTTGCTTCAACAAATTAAAACGTTTTTTTCTTCTTTAAAAGTTTTCAGTGCTGCAAATCACACAAATAAATATTCTCAGAATACATTGACAAAACAACATTGTAATTGACATGTTTCAGCCCTCATTCCTTTATTACCATTGGATGGGCACTAGTTCTATAATGTTTATCAAGCGACATAGTCCATATGCCTTAGGCTTGTGTTTTGGTTATGCACCTGCTGATGTATTACAATTAGATTATTCGATTATAATTCAATTGTTACATGGACATTGATAAGTATTTCTCTTCTCTGGAAACGTGCATCGTTAGTTAAATGCACCCTGGCTTGTTGGTCTGTCTGTTTGAGATACTTTGTCCACTGGTGCAGATAGAGACACAAAGGCTTGGGCTTTGACCCTGGCAGGTGAGGAAAGTCAGGGACTAACGCATCAAACTCTCTCTCTTTCTCTCGTCATGAATCTGAGACTCTGCTGGGGCTTGGAGAGGAAAGGGAGCTGGGGGAGGAACTTATCTCATTTCTCTACTGGCTTACCCACAGACAAGTAGACCAGTGACAGTACTGCCCATGGAGAGTGGACCAGTGGTGCTGCCAGGAGGAAGTGGAGTCATGACGACAGTATCCACAGGGAAGTAGAGAACAGCAGTGACTACCCATAGGAAGCTGGCCAGTGACACTGCAACAGGAAGTAGAACAGTGGAACAGTGGCACCAGCGCAAGGAAGGAAGCGGACCAGTGAGACCACGAAAAGACCGCACACAGGAAGTGTAACCATAGAGACCTCCAGCTGGAAGTTAACCATTGACTCCGACCCACAGAAAGTGGACCTGTAATACAATGTTTTTGCCCGGATGCTGAACCCTCCTAGCCTGCCACTGTAACATTACTGTATGCATATATATATACATCACCTCCTCTTGTCTGTCAGTGACAGGAGTGGTGTGCCAGAGAGAGAAGAGCAGGACTCTCCCTCTCCACCACAGAATCAGCATCGAGGGCCAACTGTTCGTCTTCCTTACCAAAAACATAAAAACATATTTGTACATATATACTGTTTTATACACACTTTTTACTTGTAAATCACAAGCTGTAAATCACAAAAGTATAGAAAAATAAAATGTGTTATAATAACAGGATGCTTTCTCTCTTTTTTTCTCTCGTTGTCTTTCTCTTCTATCCGGCAAAGGAAGTCCCTGGTGGAAACTGGCTCACTCCGTCTGTAGCGCTTGTGGCTGGTATTGACACCACCACTCCACATGCACGCCTCCCGTCTCTCCTCACCAGCCTCAGTAGAGGGACTCCTTCTCTTCTTCTCCTGTTGTTTTCTTAAAGCTAGTTCTCCTCTTCTCGTTGTTTTCATCTGTGATGTCCATCAATACTGAGCACAGCGTTGCCTTTGTTATTTACTGGAGGTGAATAGGAAGAAGAGCAGAGAGACATGGGTAAGTACGCAGAACATTGCATCTCTGATTGACACATATAGACAGACAACCTACTTGTGCATTTCACTACCTATAATCATAAAGTTTGTCGTGTTAAGTTTGCTGTGTTTCCTATTCCAAAAAACCTATTCAATATGATGATTCCATACCAGAAACCAGAAAGTCAAAATTCTTTGAATATAAACATTGAGAAAATGTATAGAATAAAAAGTACACTACTCTCACAAAAGTTCCCCTCCATCTTTGTTAAAGCACTGCACCCCAGGGAGGGGGAAAGGTGCACAATGTCAGGTTAAGACGGGCTGACGGATTGATGTCAAACCACCCGATTGAGAAGCATGCTTAAAAAATCTACTGAAAGGGAAGCTTTTGAGGGGAAAAAAGAGAGCATTCTTTTTTCATGCCAGTCTGAAAGTCATACAGCACAAAAGTGTGCTTTAAAGAGCGTAGGCCAAAGCAAATGCTACTTTTCTCCACAGAACAGAGGGCCATTATCACTCTACTGGAGTTTACAGTTTACAGTGAAGAGAGTCATACTGAGGCCTTTTGCAGTAGTGGAGAGAGGGAGGAGAGGGAGGAGAGAGAGGGAGAGAGGGAGGAGAGAGAGGGAGGAGAGATACAGGTGTCCTGGGACCCTTGTCATGACAGTCTCTCCCTAATTCAGCAGGGCGCCGAGCGGTAGAAGAAAACGAGGCGAGGCTTTCATTTTGACATGGCTTTGTAGTGCTTTTTCACATCTCCTCTGGAGAAGTAACAATTGAACGTGTGGCATGCTAATCTCAGCCCAGAATGACTCTTTGTCTCTCCCTCCATCTCCCTGTCTCTCCCTCCCCCTCTGTCTCCACCTCTGTCACTGTCTCTCCCTCTGTCTCTTCATCCATCTCCCTCTGTATCTTCATCCATCTCCCTCTGTCGCTCCCTAAATCTCCCTCCATCTCCCTCCATCTCCCTCTGTCTCTACCTCCATCTCCCTCTGTCGCTCCCTCCATCTCCCTCTGTCTCTACCTCCATCTCCCTCTGTCTCTACCTCCATCTCCCTCTGTCTCACCATCCATGGAGCAGTCTGCCTCATCTTCAGTCCTACGGAGGTCTCACTGGGGACTCTATACTAAAATATCCCCCATCACTGTATCACTATATAGCAGAGCAGAGTGGGAACACAATAGCACCTGCGCTACATATAGTGCTCCTCACTGACAGGTAGACCAGCATTGGAGGAGCTGCAGTGACAAATATATTAATCACTCATGGACAAGTGAATTCAGGGGAGGGTTGGGTCGGTGCTGTAGCAAGTGGCCACTGTCACCTAGGAAGTTCAATGCATTGCACTGTACCTAAATTGAACATCTAATTATCTATACAATGCTGGTTTAAATCTGTAGAAATATTGGGTTTCATTAAGCGGGAACAGGAATTGTAGAAGATTTCATTTTACTGTGCCTGATCAGGATTACAATCAACAAGCTGGCAACAGATTAAACATAGAGCTCCAATGACAAACAAAATGCTCTCAGAACCGCTTTATTCTGACACTCAAAACAATCAGAGGTTGCTTAGATATGTCACATATACTAACAACTAAGTCATTGATGAAAGAAGACAAAGGAAATGTAATATACTGTACCAATAAATCAAAAGCCAATTACTTACACCTTTCAGACAATATATACTTTTTTAGAAATTACATATTGTACAATTCATAGAACAAGTTCAGCTGAATTGAAAATACACAGATAAAACCACTATATATATGAATACATAGAAACCAGATAATCAGAGAATTGGTAATATATGTGTATATACATGTATATATTTACAGGAAGTGAAACCTTTTAGCTTGTTTCCCTTTTGTTCTACAAATCTTTTGGACGGAGAAAGAAATCAAACAGTCAGCTTATCAAGGCTTACTGACTATAATAGTAAATACATCATAATGAATTAACTGTGCGTTCAATTTACACAAATAAACATGTTTAAATGTGAGCAAACTGTATATGACTGGGCTTGTGGTTTAACACCTTCATTGAGTGTTTTTAATAATGTAGCTAGCTATGAAAAACAAATGTATATGGGATAGAGGATATTATAAAACTGGAAAACCTTTCAGTCTCTACACTATAGATACACATTTTTAATATTTAGCAAAATATAATAAGACACAATATATATGAGCTATTTACATGTTATATGAAGCCTTGATAATTTGACATTTTAACAGTGTAACAATGAATACATTGATTATAAAGGGAGGAAGAGTTGTACGGACACATTACAACTTTAACTGACACCACTCAAACCCATTACATCACTGCAATGTCCTCATGTAAGAATAAAACTGACCCCAAGTAACCCTGAAAGTAGAGGATGTAAATGAAAAGGTGTGTTCTAGGCCGACTTTCTTTTTTAACTGTGAAATGTAGCTGCTGGTAGACTGAGATCTGCACATTGCTATAGTGAAGATGTAGTGTAGGAATGGCCTGTAAGTGAAGCTAGCGATACAGTGATTGATAGTGGCTGATTAGCCTGCTCTAATTTGTGGTGGTGAGGCATGGCGGCTAACACCCCTCCTGGGCATTGATGTTCCTCTCATAGCAGCTAGCATCTTATCAGGCTGGTTCACGTGCAGACAGGAAATGAGTGGGTGCTTAAAGTGGAAGATTCTGTTTTACTGTATCAAGGTTAGGTTATCAATGAGTTAGGACTTATAAAGTGATTTATTGAGGCAAAGAGTTGTCATGGAGAGAGATTTCAGGATGTCGAGACTAGAGGAAAGAAGTTGGCAAACCTCAAAAACACACAGCCAGTGAAAAACATGAACTACTATTCGTCACACTATGGCCTCCAGTGTATTTGCTAAACGATAGCTTCAGAAGAGCAGCATTCATTAAGATGTCTGCTCTCAGTCTCTGACACTGTGGCTTTCCTACTCAACTCATTTATGACTTATCTGCACCCAAACTGAACAGGGGGTTTCAAATAGTCTATTTCCTTTCAAGCAGATCAACTGGTACTATATAGTAATTACTAAGTTTCTCTCTCCATTAAGCTCAGTGTAGAAGTAGCCGTCTGCAAAACAGGATTTTGAAACAACAGCTGTAATGACGGGCATCATTAGGAATTGGGAGGCAGTGAGAGGGAGAATTCAAAGCTATGAGGTTCTCTTTGACCAAGGCAGAGGGGAGTATTTTACTTGCCGTTCAGTGTATGTGTCTCTTTTATAATATATATATTTTGTGTGGAGCTGTCTCAAGCCTATGTGTTCAAACAGCAGACTTCCACTGTTGTAAATTCAGCTTAAAACGTAGACGCTAATTGAGTTGAAGAAACAGTGGAACTTGGCTTCAGTGAGCCGTTGTTCTTGGGGGATTCTCTGTGTTAGTTCCACTGGCGCTCAGAGCAGCACTCAGTTTTATACTGGCGCAATAAGAGTAATTTAATCAGAAACACCTACAAATACATTAATAACAATGTCTGAAGCTTTTTTGAATCATATACAAGCCCCCATGGTAGAACCCTAAATACTGGTATATAAAAGGAAGAACAACGTTTTATGCTTTTCTTTGATCAAGTGATGATATGTTATTTTGGTATACAACATTAATCTATGTCATGTTCAACATGTTGACTAAACATAACTGCTCGTACATGATGTCTTTATAAACATGTCACATCTTCAAAATGATCGAAATACACAAATAAAGTCTAACAAACAGATAACACTTGAGAGGATACATACGTAAATTATATCATTATACGAATAGTTGAGTAATTATAGATTTCCATAGTTGTATTCGGATCTATATATATCATGTCTCTTGGCTTGATCTACTTACAAAATAGTTTATTTGAAATGTTCCCATTTTCTCAAGAGTTCATATGGGGTAACTACTGAGTTGAAGACGTGTACTCGAGTACATTAATATGGTATGACAACACGCAGGTGTTATAATACATAAATGGAAGAAGTTTGGAACCACCAAGACTCTTCCTAGAGCTGTATGGAACAAGGTATTTTCTCCTGAAAGTGGAATATGAAGCAATCATGTTCACAGTCCATTTCTCTCCTCATAATTGAAAGTCTATAATCTCTCACTGTACCTGCTCTAGTAAATCAGCTATTCCAGAGAGATTTAGGCAAAATCAACCAATAAGACAATGCTCTGTCATTGTAAAGTGGGGGAACCCACTGGTAATGTTTGGTGGGTATGCTTGACTTATGCTAGTCATTTTGGGTGCTGGTACGGTTTATATTTAGGTGCAGGAGCTCAAGCAGTAGAACATCTGAGGTGCCGGTGCTCAGCTCTGGTAAGCTCCTGCCCAAGTCAAGCACTGATTATGTCAAGAAAATCTTCAATAAACAAGACAAGCATTCTACTGATACAATTAGTTGTCAGATCAAATCACTTGTAGTGGTTTATCCTGAGGTACAGAATGTTTTGTGCAATACTGAAAAGTGAATAGTTATCAGGAATTGCACTACAGTACTTCATAGATGAGTCGATAGCGTAGCCTACTAAAAATAATGATTACCCACCTCTAAACGTCACATATAGTGCCTTCGGGAAGTATTCAGACAACTTGACTTTTTCCACATTTTGTTATGTTACAGCTTTATTCTAAAAATGATTAAATATAATTTTTTATTCATCAATCTACACACAATACCCCATAATGACAAAGCGAAAAGAGGTTTTTAGAAAGGTTTGCAAATGTATTAAAAATAAAAAACAGAAATACCATATTTACAAGTATTCGGACCCTTTGCTATGAGACTCAAAATTGAGCTCAGGTGCATCCTGTTCCATTGAACAACATCCTTGAGATGTTTCTACAACTTGATTGGAGTCCACCTGTGGTAAATTCAATTAATTGGACATGATTCTGTCTATATAAGATCCCACAGCATGTCATAGCAAAAACCAAGCCATGAGATCGAAGGAATTGTCTGTAGAGCCAGGATTGTGTCGAGGTACAGATCTGGGGAAGGGTACCAAAACATTTCTGCAGCATTGAAGGTCCCCAAGAACACAGTGGCCTCCACCATTCTTAAATTAAAGAAGTTTGGAGCCACCAAGAATCTTCCTAGAGCTGGCCACCCGGCCAAAATGAGCAATCGGGGGAGAAGGGCCTTGGTCAGGGAGGTGACCAAGAACCCGATGGTCACTCTGACAGAGCTCTAGAGTTCCTCTGTGGAGATGGGAGAACCTCACAGAACGACAACCATCTCTGCAGCACTCCACCAATCAGGCCTTTGTGGTAGTGACCAGGCCTTTATGGTAGTGACCAGGCCACTCCTCAGTAAAAGGCACATGACAGCTCGCTTGGAGTTTGCCAAAAGGCACCTGAAGACTCTCAGACCATGAGAAACAAGATTCTCTGGTCTGATGAAACCAAGATTGAACTTTTTGGCCTGAATGCCAAGCGTCACGTCTGGAGGAAACCTGGCACCATCCCTATGGTGAAGCATGGTGGTGTGAGCATCATGCTGTGGGGATGTTTTTCAGCGGCAGGGACTGGGAGACTAGTCAGGATCGAGGCAAATATGAACGGAGCAAAGTACAGAGAGATCCTTGATGAAAACCTGCTCCAGAGCGCTCAGGACCTCAGACTGGGGCGAAGGTTCACCTTCCAACAGGACAACAACCCTAAGCACACAGCCAAGACAACCCAGAAGTGGCTTCGGGACAAATCTCTGAATCTCCTTGAGTGGCCCAGCCAGAGACCGGACTTGAACCCGATCGAACATCTCTGGAGAGATCTGAAAATAGCTGTGCAGCAACGCTCCACATCTAACCTGACAGAGCTTGAGAGGATCTGCAGAGAGGAATGGGAGAAACTCCCCAAATACAGGTGTGCCAAGCTTTGCTACCAAAGGTGCTTCAACAAAGTACTTTGTAAAGGGTCTGAATAGTTATGTAAATGTGATATTTCTGTTATATTTTATATAGATTTTTATTATTTATTATTATTATTTTTTTTAAATAACTTAAAAAAAAAAAATTAAATATGTTTTTGCTTTGTCATTATGGGGTACTGTGTGTTGACTGATGAGGGGGGGAAACTATCTAATTAATTTTAGAATAAGGCAGTAACGTAACAAAATGTGGAAAAAGTCAAGGGGTCTGAATATTTTCTGAATGCACTGTACACTTCAGTTAATATTACGTGAACATACAAATCAGTGTGGAAAAAATGTGCCTGAAATAAACAAAGACATTGAATCCTTCACAATCCTAAGTCATTTAGCCTAGAGTGCCATCACATTATCGAGAGCTAGCCCAGTCTCAACCCTAGGTGAACTCTGACCCCTCACTGTGGTGCAATGGCCCTCACTCTGCATGCTGTCACACCACATCACTGTTAGGACTCCAATTCAAGTGCATTAGGACACTCCAACATTACAGAGCAATCATACAGTTGACAGTGGCGTCTTGTGAAATAAGAATTAGCAGGGCATGTGCATCGTCTTTGTTATTATTATAATTATGTATTTCTAATGCTAATTGGAATACAATATTTAATTTCCTGTTTGAATTTCATTGAATTCCAATTCAAGAATAGGCTAAATAACAGTGTATCTAATGCCCCACTAGATTGTCATCCATCTGACGGTCACTGCAGAAACACACCCCTCTGATCATGCATCATGCGTGCTACAGTAGGCTCACATTGGTTATGGTGACACAGCACCCATCTACAGCAGTCACATGTGCAGAACATAACTTCTCCGAAATCAATCCAAAGCACAAAATGAATACAAAACAAATCATAGGAGCAGACCAATGATGACATCAACAAGGTTGTAGAAATGGTCTGTAGCGGGAGGGCGGGTGTCAGGGGGAGGGGTCAGCATTGGGACCTGGAAGCTTTTAGTTTGATTTAGCGCTCCACGAAGGATGAGGTGTTTGCTTGTTTGTTAATTTGTCTGATTTTTGTTTGTTGGGGGGTAATGTCTCTGTCTTTCTCTCTTTTTCTTTCTGTTAGTAGGGAGTGAAGCGACTGTACCCTCCTCTGTATAGGCTAGCCTGCAACATCAAAGATGAAAAAGGACCAATCAGTATTAAGGTGGTGACAGCTTGGTTGTTGAGTTCTGTTTTTTCCACAAATTTCCTTCCTTTATTGGTTTTGTTAAAACGTCTGTGTCTGAAGGACATGGGATTAAATAGCATTTAATTGAGCTGGTTTAATCAAAGTAATAATAGTTCTTGTTCATTAGAGTATGCATAAGTTGGGTATGTGTGTGTTCTGAGGAGGGGCGGTCCAGGTGTTGGAGCTGGAGCTGCAGGATAAAGAACCTGGTAGTGATAAAGTATGAACTTAGTCTGAAATAATTTTGATATTTGTACCAGAGAGAAAAACCCTTTCCTAGACATCAATATTCTTCTTTTGGCTTGCCACATGGAGAAGTGGGCCCCGCCCTCAAATGCAGTTTCCATGCATTAATTACATTAAGCAACAAATTGGAAAATACTGTGCTTGTTTCATGCTTTTGACTGTAGGAAAACATTCCTCACGGAATGGCTTTCCAGGCTACAACAATGTCATAGATCCAACCAAAGCGAATTAAGTTCAAAGGAGTTTAATCATAATTCTCTTTCAAGTCCAACCATGGTGCACACCTTTCTGGATATGTATTGCACCAGAGAATATTGCTCCCTAGGTTTACTGCCACGCTCTGGTTAACCAGGGCACACACACACACACACACACACACACACACACACACACACACACACACACACACACACACACACACACACACACACACACACACACACACACACACACACACACACACACACACACACACACACACACACACACACACACACACACAATATCCCATGTACTCTGAGCAAGCCCCAAACCTTCAAAGGCTAATATCCCTTAATTTAAAGGAACCCTCTTGCTTGTATAACATTTTCATCAGTATAAAAAAGCATTTGCAATTTTTTTGCACGCTGGAAATCAGCAAAGAGAATTTTAAGCAACCTCGGAGGAACTAATTATTGAAAGGTTTCTAAATGCAAAAATCGCTGCTCTCTCCTTTGGAACCATTAATCAAAGCGGACTAAAGAATTAGTAACCAAACCAATTTTTTTCTGAATCTATTGCATGGTGTGTCTCTGCACTGTAAGATCTGAACTCCTATTGTGTCAAGATGGTTTATTCACTACCAGGGTCTCGCACCTCACCAGCTTCCACCCCACCACAGTGATCCCCTCAACTTCCACCCCGCCACAGTGATCCCCTCAACTTCCACTCCACCACAGTGATTCCCTCAACTTGCCCCACACACAACCCAAACTCAGACATGAAGGGCCAAATTCAGCCTGGCTAAGAAAGGGTGACTAAGAGTAGCAGAGAAGGGAAGGAAATTTGGAGGAAAAGAAGCACAGTTTTTAATTAAGTAAATGAAGAGGAAAAAAATAAATGTCTTAATTAATGAAAGCTTTTAGCTAGCAGCTGCACCGGGGAACTGTACGCTGTTTTTTATGTTGTTGAAAAATCGCATGCATGCCGGAATGGTACATTTAAGTCATTTGTCTGGCAGAGAGCGCTCGTCCCATCAACCTTGTGGACTGGAGGGGTGAGTGAGAGAACTCCCTCCCTCTCTTTCTCTTCCACGTCCCACGGCACACTGCTGCATGCGTTTGATGGTCGTTCATCTTTCAGATGAGTCTATGAGCCCAGTCCCATGCCCTCATTGGAAAACAAAACATTGAGAAACTATCCCCCCATTATAGGATGCTATTTTACTGATAGTATTTTCATCTTTGATGTTAGCTGCAAAAGCTAGCTAAAAACAGACATTAACCATTCAACTTCACCCCTTCAAGTTTAGGGTTTGGCTGAAAGGAAGAATGGAACAACTCATTTGGAGTTGAATAGTGGCAGGAATAAAATGATTATACTAGTGTTGAAGATGCCCATGTGTTTGGATTGAATTAGTTGTAGTGATCATTCCCATTTTAGCAGTAGAAAGCCTGAATCAAATTAATATTGTATGTATGAGGTGAGCTTGTGTGACATAACATGAAACAAATCCATTTCACTGAATTCACAACGACCACATGCTAGGGAATTCTGCTGCACTCCACTAGGTTGTGCCAAACAGCATGACAAAGAGGAAATAAAGCCCACTGACTTGGCTTAGTTCAATAGTCTTTATCTCCGAGTGCTCCTGGAGCGACAGAGTACTGCGGCTGGTGGCCTCTGCTCTGTGTTAGTGTGGCTAGCCAACAACAGGGTGCAGAGGAAAGCGAGAGTGGACTTACCATGGTCCCCACACTGTATGTAGCGGCAGGGCCGATTGTGTGGTGGTAGGGGTCTGCTGTTGCATAGACTCTGCCATAGCTGCAATGGAAAAGGCCAGGAGATTATATTTTCAATGCTTGTTTGATACTTGGCCCTAAAGTCAACACTTTCAAGTCTCTAAAACAATGATTTCCCTCTCTCTACCCCCTGGTTTAGAAAATGATACAAGGCTGAGTAGAAAAGGAGTTCAAAGGTGGTTGGGTCATTCTCTGTGAATACACATTGTCCTTTTCACTGTCACCTCGATTAGTTGGCAGTGATGGGCACTGAGGGATGAGAGAAAGAGAAACGGAGAGAGAGAAAGAGAAAGATAGAGGTTCTGGAGGGCTTGGGCCCAGTCTGTGTACGCTCTCTCACCCTGCTGTTGTTTACCCAAGCTGAACAGTGGGCTCACACCACTGTCTTTTCATTGTTGCTGGTTTGGAACTAATCCTTCCAATTTCCTTCTGAGACAGGACTAGATGTGTGCCTTATTTATTTATTTACTCGACTTCACATATTCCTTTATTTACTTTTTTTTCTTCAATGCTCGCTTGCAAATGAGGGTCTGCACGGAGCAGATAAGGCCCTCCCAGCCAAGCACTGAGGGCACCAAATCAACCAGGAATAAAAACCAAGAGGAGAGAGGGAGAAATGTCATTGAGTTATATAAGATCTAAATATGGTGTGTCCCATTGGAGTCCAACACCCAAGGTCAGTGAGCAGGACATGGAGGGGGAAGGAGCTGGTTGAGAAGGCTCCAGGGGGAGAGGATGGGCTGTACCATGACATGGTCAGGGGTGGTCTCTGTGATACTCTTATCTACTGTGAGCACCAAACCCCAGAGGCCCACTAAGGCTAATCTATCTACAAAATGGGCTCTCACCAGTGGCATTGCTAACCACCTCGAGGTCAAACGGCCCCTCAGAACGTACGTCACGTGGCTTCACTACGCTGATTGGCCCCTGACAGGGCCTCGGTAATACAAAGCAGGCCTGTGGGCACAAGCATTTTGAAAAATGAATGTTTCATATTTTATGGGGATTTTACAAGCCTCTTATGATCCCTGTGACCTCCTTTCATGATTGGCTGATTGCTCCGCTGGTAAGTCTGATAAGGTATTGCTGAGACAAACCCCTATTGATCCAATGGGCATGACCGCTTATTCAAAAAGAAACAAACAGACAAGGGAAGCAAAACAAAGCAAAACAAACAACTCGGGCGAATTACATTAAATCTCAGGAGGAAAATATAGGCAAGAGAAACAGGAATTAAATCACTTCCAGAGGAAAAAGCCGTTGTCCAATTTCTGCTCCCTCCGAGCACGGCTTCTCATAATTCGCAGTGCGGCGAGGCCAGATAAATCTTACATTATCGATATGATCTTCAGGCTCTCAGGCAGGGTGTATGTTATCACAAGTGACATGCTCAATCCCTCCCAGATTAGATTCCCAAACCAGCCCATATCCAGCCTGACTATGAAGGCCCGAATGAATCAGCCACGCCTCCTCAAACGGAGCACACCTGAACCCAAATGACATCAGTCAGAAGTGATAGAGTCCCTGCCCATCCATCCCTCTCTCCCTTCCTCCCGCAGACCGCAGGCCATTCATAAATACAGTTGATATGCCCTCTCGCCCGTCAAAGGCAGAGAGGCATGGGATAGATCATCTTGTCGAACAAGGTTACTTTTTTGTGTGCTTTAGCCTGAGGCCATAGTGGATCTCCTAATGGACAGTTCAATCTGAGGGAGGGTCACAACTCCAGAGAGAGTTAATCTTCACCCTTCTATGTGGGAGATACTTTGGAGAGTGGGGAAAGGTTGAAGTCACTTGTCAGACCTTGTCACAACTTCTAATTTAATCCATCACAATATCAATGGTCTTTTATTTTTTCAAGTAATATTAGTTGTTTTATTTTATGCAGCAGGTGGAATGCACTCACCTGTCACTGTAGGCAGCAGCGGTGGTGGGCTGGGCGTATCTGTACGCAGCGTAGCCCCCCTGTTGGAAACTCAGACAGTCACACAACCACCCACAACAGTATGTATATTACCAGTATTCTCAAACAAATAATAGCAAGCATTTACTAAAAGATCCAACATCGGGTTTGAAATATTGTCCATTGTTGGGAACATTTCAAAACTGCATATTCTAGTTTTCATATTTCAAGTATTCATATGAAATCATTCAAAAAGTCTAATTTCTTTAAATGGAAGAGTATGCACTGAGGCAACGCAAGGTGCAAGACGCCCAGAACACAGCCAGAGGGAGCTGTTTAATATTTGGTAGCTGAGGCAGCGGAGAATGAATGATCCCCTGTGAGACTGGGGAGGAGAGCCATGCGTTCCCTCTGTGACACAGTGCGTGACAGTAGGTGCACAACATGGTCCACATGAGAAAGAACAGAACAGTGGTGTGTTAACGCTCCCCAAATTCATCCCACATTCAGAATGGGGAAGCAGCAATGTCCTGCTGCATTATTGAAGAGACCCCTTTTTCTTTACACGTACTGTGTTGCACAGGAGCAAACCAAGACGTACAGCACCTTCAGAAACTATTCACACCCCTTGACTTTACAGCCTGAATTTAAAACTGATTGAATTGAGATGTTGTGTCACTGGCCTACAAACAATACCCCATGATGTCAAAGTGGAAGTTAGAAATGTTTACAATTTAATAAAAAATAAAAGGCTGAACTGCCTTGAGTCAATAAGAATTCAACCTCATTGTTATGGCTAGCCTAAATAAGTTCAGGAGGAAAAATGTGCTTAAAAAGTCACATAAGTTGCAGGGACTCACTGTGTGCAATAATAGTGTTTGACTACCTCATCTCTGTACCCCACACATATAATCATCTGTAAATTCCCTCAGTCAAGTAGTGAATATCAAGCACAGATTCAACCACAAAGACCAGGGAGGTTTTCCAATGCCTTGCAAAGAAGGGCACCTATTGGTAGATTGGTAAAAATAAAAAAGCAGGCATTGAATCACCCTTTGAGCATGGTGAAGTTATTAATTACACTATGGATGGTGTAACAACACACCATTCACTACAAAGATACAGGCATCCTTCAGAACTCAGTTACCGGAGAGGAAGGTAGCCTCTCAGGGATTTCACCACGATGCCAACAGTTTTGAGTTTATTGGCTGTGACAGGAGAAAATTGCAGATAGATCAACAACATTGTAGTTAATCCATAATACTAACCTAATTGACAGAGTGAAAAGAAGGAAGCCTGTACAGAATAAAAATATTCCAAAATATGTATCCTGTTTGCAATAAGGCACTAAAGTAAAAAAAATGTTAAAGTAAAGAAATTAACTTTATGTCCTGAATTCAAAGCGTTAAGTTTGGGGCAAATCCAACACAACACTGAGTACCTCTCCTCATATTTTCAAGCATGGTGGTGGCTGCATCATGATATGGGCATGCTTGTTGTTAAGTTAAAAATAAACGTAATTGAGCTAAGTACAGGCAAAATTCTCAAGGAAAACCTGGTTCAGTCTGATTTCCAACAGACACTGGCAGACAAATTCACCTTTCAGCAGGACAATAACCTAAAAGTTGCTTACCAAGATGACATTGAATGTTCCTGAGAATGTTCCCAGATACAGTTTAGACTTAAATCAGATTGAAAATCTATGGCAAGACTTGAAAATGGCTGTCTATCAATGGTCAACAACCAACTTGACAGATCTTGAATCATGTTAAAAGTAATTATGTGCAAATATTGTACAATCCAGATGTGCAAAGCTCTTAGAGACTCACCCCAAAAGACCAAAGGTGATTCGAACATGTGTGTGAATACTTATGTAAATAGATATTTCTATATTTAATTTTCAATAAATTAGCAAACATTTCTAAAAACATGTTTTCACTTTGTCATTATGGGGAAAAATATATATATTTAATCCATTTTGAATTCAGGCTGTAACACAACAAAATATGGAATAAGTCAAGGGGTATGAATACTTTCTGAAGGCACTGTAACAGGGGCTTAGTATTTGGGAAGTCAGGACCTGTGTATTAATTTGCCAGAGTGGGAGAAGGAATTAAAACTTCATTGGGGAGAGCAGTCATTACTCCAGCTGAAAAATTAAGCTGTTCACCTACTGTTTTTCTATTAGCACCAATGGAGCATTGGCCCATCTCCATCCTATATCCTACGGTGGGTATATAGGTAGTAGTGCTGAGAGTGCTTTTTGAGGTCGGTTCGGTTTCGGTTTGAATATTAAAAAATAATCACGGTTTTCGATTATGATTTTTTTTTTTTTACATTAAATGCACTATTTATTGTGTGGGTTGAATGGTGTAACAACACAGAATAAAACAATGAATAAAAGTCCCCATGATGGTAGTAACTGCTTACCACTTATTCATGTTTTATTCACATGACTTTACTTTAATAATATATTTTAGTTGTTGTGTATATTACATTTGTTTTATTTGATAACTTTTCTATTTCATTCCAAGTCATCATCTCTATTGAGCTGCTGTCTGACAAAATCACTATTTTAATAGTTCTTCAAAGTAAACAAGGCATACTTTTACGACTGCTGAATACCAAATATCAATCACTTAGATCATGTATTTTCAGGTAGAGATACCTCCCGAAGCAACTGCTCTCTCCTTCTCGATCGCACATCTTCTGTCTCTTCTAGTCCCGCTCAGTGCACCCACACAGACCGGACAAGTAGGTAGTTAATTACCCACGTTTTCTGCGCTAAACTATGTAGAATATTGGCCTGTTGGAAACTACAACTCCCTCCTACACCGCACAGTTCGGGCTTGATCTGATTAATCTATAGAGAAACTGCGCAAAGTGTGCATTGAGCTCACAGAAATAAAAAGGGGAAAAAATAACCAAGATTTCAGTTAATCGCTCAGCACTAATAGGTGGCTGTTAATAATACATGTTTTCTATTAGTCCAAAGGCGAGCTACACTACAGTGGAGATGGAACGTCTAAAGACTGTGGCCAGGGCTCTTTGGGGAATCAGGTCAGAGGGCAGATGGGCCAGGAGCTGTATTTGAGTCATCCTCCCTGCCCATGGAGACAGGAAGTCATGGCTAAGACCAGGCAGAGGAGTTCCTGTGGGATGGCCATGCCCTGGGACAGTGCTGCTGATTACAGCAACAAAACCCAACAACACACAGCCACAATAAATCACTTGCACACATGTCAAATCCTGCCCACAACAGTGCAACACATTTGTTATTGTGTCTCGCCCCAGTGTGTGTGCATGTGTGTGCACGTCACGTGTGTGCCTGACTGTGTGTATGAATATGAATACATCCATTCCTAATATACTCCCTGCGAAGCAGGGTCTCTTGTTGTGGTATCATCCTGGATGCTCTTTTTAATGGCAAGTGCTTCAGGACTGTTGAAATGAATAGAATTTGACTAGGTCATGACAGTGACAGACATGGCTACTGTCTTCTGAATGATAGTGGAGGACAGAGAGGCTTGTGGGACTTGCTGTTGTTGTCACAGGAGACCTCTGGGCGCACTCCGGCAGTCTGAAGCCGTTCAGTGTCCGTGCAGTGGCCACTGCCAAAACTAATGGCAGTAAAGCACAGGGGGAAAGGCTGACGGCTTGAGCGATGGGGCGAGATACCCCAGGACTGGTCAGAGGGCACTGAGACCCAGGGCTTAGCTGGAGGTGAGGAGAGGAGGGAGGGAGGGAGGCCAAACACCCAGGGCCGACAGGACCGCATTAAGCCACTTTTCCTCTACACTGTTCACTCCGCTGGTGTCGCTAACAGCCACTCACAAACAGTGCTACGACATGGGGCTGTGTTTGAGTCATATATCATTGTGGAGTCCAGCACTTTTGTTCCCAGACACCAGCCCTTTGCTCGTATGCAGACAGGGTTAAAGTACGAGGTAATCAGTAGCACTGTTGTCTGCGCCTGCTGTCATCTCCATATTGCAGAGGACAGAGAGGAACAAAAAAAACTACAGATTGAAACGACAAATAACATCCCCCCCCAAACGCTTGGACTGCTGTCAAACTGGGGCAGCCTGGTCATTTCAGCATTATCTCCACAGCGTCCCGCTTTTCTCTGTGAAGGGCAGCGTGCACTGGGGCCGGCCTGATGCTGTGTGTGCTGTGGCCGCTGCCTGCATGTACAGCCCCAGAGGGAAGCTTAATCCCTTTATCTTTCTCCGCTCCTCTTATCTCTCACACCGTGATGGTTTGGAGGCACACAGGCCCACACAGGCCCACTAAGGCCCCACACAGGCCCACTAAGGCCCCATGCTGTCCCACTAAGGCTTCACGCAGGCCCCCTGGGCCAGACAGAGAGAGAGGGTTGTCCCCACCCAGACACACAGAGACAGGCAGGCATGCATGCTCACAAACACACACACACACACACACACACACACACACACACACACACACACACACACACACACACACACACACACACACACACACACACACACACACACACACACACACACACACACACACACACACACACACACACAGATATAGGGCGGAAACAAGCCACCTCCAAAAGCCATTTTAAGGGGAGAGACGACCGACTTGACACGGGACACTGAGCTGGGGTCTGTCTGTTTGCCAAAGTCTGACATCATAGGAGAGAGAGGGAGAGGAGGGAGGAGCTGAGGGGGTTTTAAATTTTGTTGTCGGGTTTCTTGGCACGGCAGAGAGATGCCTAATCGACGCGGGCTTGGCAGAGAGGCAGGGGGAACGCTGGGGGCTGGAGAGATGGTGTTTTAGTCTCCAGGGCTGGCTGCTTTTGTCTGCTTTACTTCTGTTTCATCTGAGCACGCAGAGAGAGAAAGAGACAACGGTACTTACATAGATTTCTGCTCCGTAGAAGCCATCCTGGTACACCACTCTGTGAAATGAGAGAGCAATGGCGGAGACGCCTTAGTTCATCTGGGTTCTGGGCGGTTTTATATGCAGACAGATTGGATCAGCACACTGATGTTTAGAACCTAGCCTATTTCCAATGAGAGCAAGTCAAGCAGACATCTGCATGGCGGAAAACAAGAGTGATGGAAGTGGCTCTGCACGTCTACAGGGTCAGCTCTTACCGGCTGCTGCGCACCACAAATAATGAATGACATATTAAGGGGGGAAATGCAGCCATTTCACAATTCCCATGAAATGTTCTGCTCTGGTAAAAAAATATATATTTCCAGTCCCTGCAGTGTTGTCAGGAGGCTACGGTGGAGGGGAGGAGGTAAAGGAGGGATGAAAAGAGGGAGCTCAGCAGGGAAGGAGCTCGGTCACATGATGCTAACATATAAATCACTCGGAAGTCAGGAGAGGAGGTGGGGAGAGGAGAGGAGGTGGGGAGAGGAGAGGAGGTGGGGAGAGGAGAGGAGGTGGAGAGAGGAGAGGAGGTGGGGAGAGGAGGTGGGGAGAGGAGAGGAGGTGGGGAGAAGAGAGGAGGTGGGGAGAGGAGAGGAGGTGGGGAGAGGAGAGGAGGTGGGGAGAGGAGAGGAGGTGGGGAGAAGAAAGGAGAAGCAAGGAGTTGGGGAGAGGAGTGGAGAGGAGAGGAGGGGAGGGGAACGTAGAACCCCAGAGTGGGTGGGAGGTGTAGGGGACCCAGAGTTCTAGGACCCATCTTCATCACTGGAGCCTTCCCCTCTCCTCTCTTCCCTTCTACTCTCCACTCATCGCCACAGACAGGCCCTGATCTAATCACAGATAGCCAGGCAGCCAGGCTAGGCCTACGGTTAGCTAGACCTCTCCTCTCCCCTACACTCCCATTGCCACCCAGACACCTAGACACCCAGGCAGGCAGCCAGCCAGGCAGGCAGTGTGCAGATATAAGAGAGGAGTGTGAGGCTGAATGCTTCACATCAACCAGGAGATCATCACAGTCCAGTGAGACCTGCCCAGTAACATGCTATCTCTGCTTTCTATAGCTCCCTATGGCCTTGATATTCATCCTTTGGAACACAGATATACATGTACACACATACACACACACACACACACACACACACACACACACACACACACACACACACACACACACACACACACACACACACACACACACACACACACACACACACACACACACACACACACACACACACACACACAAACAGATAGACAGACAGACATACACATGCTGCACTCATGCACAATTGCACACAAATGAAATTACACAATTGTTTGCAAATCCAGCAACCAAACATTTAAGAGTAAAACTGTTATAATGGTTGATTGTTGATGTTGTCAGTATAGTGTACTACAGGTCCACAGATACTCACGCTCCATAGGCTGGAATAGGTGGTGGTGGAGGTGCTGTGCGGAAGGTGTTGTACACAGCCCGCCCCCGGCCTCGCAAGTGGGCACCCCTATAGGCCACCGTAGCCCCTGTGGCCGGGTAAGGGAAACCTGTTACTGTGGAGAAACACATAGGAAGGAGGACTTTAGAGAGATGGAATGTTGGCATTGCTTACCTTACTGGCATTGAACACATTACATAAAGACATGTGGCAGTGGTTTCTCCTATGACAGAATACATTAGGGAAAGACAAGGAAACATTAGATGTAATCTTTTCTGGGTGTGCCTCATCGAGCACTCTCCCCTTCCCCAACCCACTGCTTTGTGCCGTACTCAGCAAGGATCCACATTTGCTGTACGCATCCTTCCTGATGCCGCCTGCCACCGCCTCCCTCGCCACCCAGGGCTAGCCTTGAAACACAGCCTGGTAATGGATGCAATCCCACCAGTTCCACACCGTGGCTTTCACCTGGTTGAGGCAACAGTATGCTAGCTGAGGGGGAAGGTTGTTCTAGGTTGTTGTAGGTAGGTAAGGAGCAGTGTTGTGTGGTGCTGTAGTCCAGACAGAGACAGGCGGGAGGTGAAGGTTGCTGTGCTGCCATGCTGGATGTGCAGGCCCTGGGGGAGCACGGAGCAGATGGGCTGGATGTGCAGGCCCTGGGGGAGCACGGAGCAGATGGGCTGGACGGCGGGACCACTGAGTCCCAAACATCCGGCTGACCCCATCCCACACCCCATCTGTGACTCCTCCCCACGCTTGTCCTCCAGCAGCGCTTAACAGCCAATGGTGATGGGTGGGGGGTGTTGGGGGAGGTGCCAGGGTCAGCATTATAAGTTCTATGGTTACAGATTAGAGGACAAGCTTCTGGGCTGGGAGATCCCCAGATCTCTCCTTAACCTTCAATCAGTCCAGTCACTGTCTGATTACGAACTGCAGCGCTGCATACAAACACATCTCTCTCGCTCTCTCTCTCTCTCTCTCTCTCTCATGATTAACCTGGTCCTGCGTTAAAGGCTCCTTCTGCTCTTGCCCTAGTCTCCCCCTCTCCTCTCCTCCTCCAGTCCATCACAACACTGCTACCCCATCACTTCTATTATTATTCATCCGCATCTCCCCTGGACTGATTCATTCATTACCGTGACATGTTTTGGGGAATTCATCACAGGCCTCCAGTCTGTGATGAATTCATTTTTGCAGTGAGGCTGGGGTGTAAATGTGTATGAAAAGGAGGAGGGGTGGGGGGTATATAGGGAGAAGCAGGAGATCAGACATACAACACATTCATAACACTATCAAATGATCTTCCAATGGACTCACAGGAGCAAAACTAGACACAGTGGAATCACACCTAGTGATTTTACAGTAAGTCTGCAATGGAGTTATATGATACCTCGTATAGAAGCACTCCTATGGACTGGTATAGGATCTCGCCTGGAGGACAATGGCCATTACGGCTGGCTGTATGTAGTGTAATGTAGTGTTAACCCTGCAGGTGGATGGGATTGGGAGGCGTCCTAATGAACGGTACACACCAGCAACCCTGCTGACAGTGAGACAGATTAGTGGTGCTTTTAAAAACACGAACAGCCAGGTTTAATGTCTGACGCCACTAACATCTCCCTCCATTAGGGGCTCCACACATATTCAACGCCTGCATCTCATTTGGGCGGGAAACGCCCCTATTTCCCCCCGAGCAGCCGGGGTACTTTGTTTGCTGCCGACGCAGCACCAATAGACTGGTAAGAATCACAAGGTGGCCCTTTCGCTTTGGTGATTTATAATGCTGACCTTGACATTTAAATGAGTCTCTTTTTGGGAGTCTGACATATAGGCTTAGCTGCTAAAGGGCAAAAACAATCCTCTTTCATATTTTCAGGGGTGTTTTTTTTCTCCCTTGTACAAATCGCTAGCATTTTTGGGGCTCCAAATCTTCTATTTCCTTCTTTTAGGTATGGGGGGGGGGGGGGGGGGGGGGGGGTGTTGTATTCAATCTGTGTGCTATGCTATATGTGAATGTAAACTCATAATGAGTTGGCGATAGGCTACACTGCTTCAATAATAACCCATAAATCAAAAGCTGTTGTCACACTTTGGTAAACCCATGAAAAGCAACAACAGCTACAGCAGCGTATGGGAGCACAAACCTGGTCTAGCCACCAAAGTCAAACACCTTTCTGAGAGAGAGGATGGATGGCTGGGGGAAAACCGGAGTAATGTGCTGGAGGGCGACAGGGTCACACCGCACCTCATATGTCAAATGTGTCAAGTTGAGGGGAGCTCAATACCTTTACACAGCAAGCCAGCCAGTCGGACCTAACCTCTCCTAATCCTGCTCTGTGCAAATGATGGGGTCAAAACCAGCCTTGTAAAAAAAACACCACCATTTTCACAATGTTCATCTCTTTAATGCGTCCTGCTCAAATACATCTGTGGAATGAGCACTTAATCTAAGCACTGGGGACCCAAAATAGCTTAATCTAATCAAGCCACAGGAGCTTAATTATCCCCTCAACAATGAGAGGATCTGTCCAGATATATTAAGATGACAATTAGCCTTTCTATTCTGTCATTTACTCAGCTGGTGGCTTTCAGACGGTCCACACCAAACTTCACCTCTGGAAGTGAAAACATCAAGAGCTCTACTCATCTCCTTCTATCCCCTTAGGAATTAGTAGCAGAGAGAGAAGAAGGGGCTCCCTGACTCGTACAGTGCTTGTTTGAAATGGATTCGATGATTCGTGTAGGCAGGCAGAGCTGCTTGGTAGCTGTCCATGGTCCTGAAATTGACACACCATGCTATAGAAAAGACTAGGAATTACACCATTGAAATACATCCTACTATCATTCATGGGTTGAGGTATTACATAATATTCATATTTTCATAGTAATATACATTTCTCCCTGAAAATGTCTCTTTACGAAAATATCCCCCATACCAGACAATGCTAACTGTCTCTGCCCTAACATCCCCCCACCCCCAGTCCATTTGAGTGGGAACCTAATGCGCCTGCTGTTCACAGGACCACCTCCACAGCCCCCTTACTGAGGGCTCCAGGGAAGGTTTGGGTTGCAGGGGAGAGGAGGCAGAAGGCAGCCGAGGACACGGGTCCGGGGGTACACACCACAGGGCTGGCGCCGCCACTACCCCAGTCACCGCCACGCAGCCTCCCATCAGTAGGAGGAGCCAGTGTACCCTGCAAGAGGTTAAGAGTGGGGAGCCTGCGTGAAGCTCTCATCTGTCATTCTCCTGAATGGGTTTTGAGGACAATAAACCTGTAGCGCCAGGACGA